>NC_091296.1:53806652-53834152 GCF_038502225.1 Cherax quadricarinatus | reverse complement strand
TAGGACAAAATGGTAACTAACATATATATACACACATACACACACACACACACACACACACACACACACACACACACACACACACACACACACACACACACACACACACACACACACACACCAACACACCTACACACCTACAACAGGCCTAGTGTCTAATCGACATGTGCCTAGGACAAAATGGTAACTAACGTGGTAATGCTTTATTTACAGTGAGTAAAGTCAGGGTATTTTTCCAGAATAGTTTGTAATATATCACTGTGGATAAAATACCTTGCCATTTCTTGAACAATTCTGAGTGAGTTGTCTCTGAATTCATTAATTTGATCACACTCCAGTATATAATGACGCAAGGTGTGACAATAGTCCATCTGGCAAAGTTTACGTTTCGTTTGGTCTACATCTGGTGGTGGTGATTTAACCTCCAATGATACTTGTAACCCAGTCGGAGCCGGGCAGTAGTGACATCCAAGAGTCTGCTTATTTTGTTGGATGCACCATAGACCAGTGGCTCCTCCTGCATGATAGAATTATGATAGATGGACTGACTGATGTCAGTCTCCTTGAGTCTTAAGTCAATAAAGTTCGGTTGAAGTTCTTTTCGTATAATTGTTCTCAAACTGCTGACTGACAACCCAAAATTGTAATCTAATCCCTCTTTGAGAGAGTATAACTTAGCCAATTCATCAATTCTATCGTGCATCTGAAGACCAGTGTGAGATGGAATCCACAGCATGTGCACTCTGACTCCACTGTCCACAATCTTACCATACCTGTGTCTGACTTCTGACACAAGCATGGAACAATTTATACTTAATGAGTTAAGAACATTTATCGATGGCAGAGAATCAATTACAACTCAAGTGTCAACCTTAGATACATGGACGCATTTGAGTGCAAGAAGTATGGCAAACGGTTATGTTGAAGGGTAGAGGCCAAGTTATTGATGCGTGTTCCAATTTCTTTATGAGAGCCATCACTCTGTACGACAACAGCAACACTACCAGCTGCACCAGTGGATTGGTGAACAGAACCATCAACGTAAATAATTTGTGTAAGAGTGTGTTGTGTGACTAAGCTGTGTAAACATCTCTGTATACTGTTTGTTGTTTCAACATTTGTGTGTACTATATGTCATATAACATAAGAGTGTACTACGTGTTGGGTTTAACATCTGTGTATACTGTATAAATATTTGTGTCCTAAGTGTTGCATAAACAGTTGTTTGTAATGTATATTGTGTAAACATCTTTGTGTACTATATGTTGAGTAAACATCTGTATACACTCTAAGGTAAACATCAATTTATGCACTGTAAGTTAAATGTGGAAAATTACATTTATCTGAATGTAACTCATTATGTACATAACAGTAAATAACAAAGATAATTATTATTTATCAGAGTTACACAGACAAGTAGGAATTTGGGACGCCTAGGTCGCAAAAAATGTCCCCCCTCGATACCTACCACTGTCTTATCCACAAGTTGCTCTGGACCTATTAAATGAAATATACATAAACCAGGAATGTTGGTAAATATATAAATTTGTGGACTGTATATTAAATTAAAAATGATTATATATAAACACATTTATATAACAGAAGGAGAATATATCTTAATCATAACACTCACCAATTTGACTGGAGATTAATGTGTCATGTACAGGACCCCCCCCCTTTTTGCCTACATTTACGAAAAATTTACTGGCCAGAATTTAAACATAAATTACACAGCTTATGTGGAAAATTACATTTATCTGAATGTAACTCATTATGTACATAACAGAAAATGATAACAAAGATAATTATTATTTATCAGAGTTACACAGACAAGTAGGAATTTGGGACACCTAGGTCGCAAAAAAAGTCCCCCTTCGATACCTACCACTGTCTTATCCACAAGTTGCTCTGGACCTATTAATCATAAATGATTTGTATCACCAGGAATGCTGTTAAATATATAAATTTGTGGACTGTATATTAAAAATAATAAATGATTATAGATACACATACATACACATTTATACAACAGAAGGAGAATATATCTTAATATCACTCACCAATTTGACTGGAGATTAATGTGTATCATACTCAGAAAACCTCACTCTAACTAAATCTATGAAAATAATGCTGGCCAGAATTACACACAAATATAGAGAGCTTATCTGAGGTTCCTGGAGCTGTCTTGTCCAGTCGTCTGATATCTCAAGTTATGCAGGAATGCACATCCACCAATTTTGCCTCCTGTTTGAGAGGTGTCAACACAATTTTAACCTCTATAGCACAAAAATTCTTCCCATTACACCAACGTTTGTACAAAATTCAAAACCAAGATGGCGAGTCCCCTCCCCAGCCGCAGGTTTCCCATTTTCGATAACATACTTCTTTTAAAAATACAATATAGGGCATCTATTTACCTATAAATTACCGTATTTCTGGAAAATATATACAGTATTTTCCACACTGCGGCCGGCCGGAGTTCGTTGCTAAACTACTCAAATTGCTCATCTGACAATGGTGGAGGACCTGGGTACATATAGGATCTGGCATCCACACGGCGACATATTACACAAGATTTAATCACCCTTTTTACACTTTGCCGTCCTTGTGGAATCCAGAAAGTTTCCCTAATACAATTTAAGGTATCTTGTACCCCACCATGCATTGCATTTTTATGGGCATTTAGAACAATTAAATTTGTTAGATGATGAGTTTTGGGCAGTAAGATAGGGTGTTTAGCATAATCACCCAATTCAGCATTTTGTAACCTACCTCTGCACCTAATTACATTGTTCTCTAAATACAGCCCCAATTTCTCTATTATGGAACCTTTCACAATTTTTCTTTCCATCATCAATTTAATCTTACTTCCATAGATTTCCTCCTGTACCCTCTTTATCCAATATTCAAGAGGATGTGAAAACTTAAATGAAATATTCACCTTGTTTAGAAATTTAAACACCAACTTAGTTACATTGATTAGTTTGGGTAAAGAAGAATACCTATTTATATCAATGGCTAAGGGAGGACAAACTATTGGAGCGGTGGTCACATTAATTTCAACAGGAGCAATATACGCCTTTTGTACAGGCCAATTAGCTTTATTTACCAACCAGCTCGGTCCTTTAAACCATGATACAGCATTTACAAATTTAGCATAAGGTAAACCTCGAGACAAGAAATCAGCTGGATTCTCCTCACCAGGTATATGATTAAATGTTAACATATGCTGACCCAAACTATTATACTTCTCTTGCATCTGATTAATTTCAGCGACTCTGTTTTGTACATACACAATTTTACTGTTTCCATTATGAATCCACTGTAAGGATACCTCATTATCAGACCAAATTACAGTGTCGCTAATATTTATCTCCTGCAACTTATTTCTTATATAATTAGCTAATTTGACACCTACATAAATGGCTATTAATTCCAACTGAGGTAAGGTATGTGATTTAATTGGAGACACTTTAGCCTTAGACATAACAAGAGAGATAACATTATTACATTGAAGGTAAGCAACTGCTCCATATGCCAATTTTGAAGCATCACAAAAAATGTGGAGTACATTTTTCCCATCTGGATTAGCCACCTGGCGTGGGAACTCCAACATTGGAATTTTCTCATAATCGCCAATTAATTTATCCCACCTGTTAATGAATTCCTCAGGTAGAATTTCATCCCAAGCACATTTAAGTTTCCATGCTTCCTGAATTAATAATTTCCCTCTTATAGTAAGGGGTGACACTAAACCTAGTGGATCAAAGCATTTGGAAACTTCAGCAAGCAAAACTCTCTTAGTTAATTTATTGGGCATACTGTAATTATTAGGTTTTAACATTAACAAATCTCTCTCAGTATCCCAAGTTAAACCCAATACATTACTACATTTTGGCATTTCATCTCCAGGGAAATCTTTACCTATTTTGTCCTTTAATTTGGACGAATTACTATTCCATTCCCTCAGAGGCATATTTGCACTTTGCATTATTTTATTAGCCTCTCCATAAGTCATTAACAGTTCCTCTTCAGTTGACGTCACACCCAGGAAATTGTCCACATAAAATTGTTTGCTCATTACTTTACTCAATGGACTTCCCGTACATTTAAGGTGTGCATTTATTGTCGCTTGAAGTAGGAACGGACTGGATGTAGCACCAAATAATACGATCCTAAAGCGAAAGGTTTTCATAGGGCTAAGTGGGTCAATAGGATTCTCAGGCCATAAGAAGCGGGTACAATCCCAGTCAGCCTCTTGTAAACCCACTCTTAGGAAAGCTTTACTTATGTCAGCTGTAAAGGCATAATTCTTTACTATGAAATTTAATAAGATATCTCCTAAGTTTTCCATCAACGACGGACCTGTCATCAAACAGTCATTTAAACTAGGTACATTTTTGTTACTCCTGGCACTACAATTAAACACAATCCTCAAAGGAGTGGTCTTAGAATCCTTCTTCACTCCGTGATGTGGCAAATAGTGACCATAAATTTTGGCTTGCTCAGGAGGTACCTCTTCTATAAATTTATTAACTAACTGCTCAACAATTATATCATTATAAACAGTTAACAATTCTGGTGTCTTACTCAGTTTGCGGAGCTGAGCCTTTAACTGCCCATATGCCATTTTGTAATTAGTGGGCAATTCTGGATGGTTCAGTCTCCACGGAAGTCGCACCCAGTATTGTCCAGATTCAAATTTTACATCTTTCGGGTACTGCTCCTGAGTAAAAGAATCGTCTGTACTTTCTTCATTTACATTTATTCCAATGCTGTCTAATTCCCACAATTTATGCACTGACTCAATACCATCCTCTACAGTAGAATTATACTGGGGTACGATTTCATGAGTAAGACACACAGTTATGGTATTTGTAGTTTCCTCTAGTCATGAATTATTATTACGAGGAATCCTACCATACATTACATGGCCTCCTGCAGTCTTCAAAAGGGTGACATCACATTTCTTTACCATACCCTTTACAAAGGAGGCATAATAGTCACTACCTATCAAAATATTTATTGGGCCTACAGAATCATCACTTACCCCAGAAGGTGCTAAATTTACATTATGTGAAAGTCTTTATGTAGCTTTACTAAACCCTACTGTAGATATTTTCTCTGGAAGTCTATCTACAATTACTGCATTAACAAGTTTTTTCTCATTGCCCAACCTGACAGTTACATAAACAGTGTCATACAATTGAGACCTTTTATCCGAGAGAAAACCAGATAATTTTAAAGTTGTGGCATCTCCCATCTGTACTTTCATACCATCAAGACATTTACGTTTTATGAAAGTATGCTGGGATCCCTGGTCCAATAATGCATTTACAATTTTTGATTTATGCCTTTTATCATCAATTTTTACCTGTAACACAGGTAAGGCTACTTCAGCAAAACCATCATTATTAACATTAGCAGCAATTTTTACATTAGCTACTGTTGTGTCAGGATTGTCAACATTATCATTATTATCAACATTATCATATAGACCCTTACACATGACTATATGGTGTCTTCCTTTGTGACATTGATAACAGTTGTTTAATTTAGCATGACAATCCTTTACATTGTGATTACCTAAACACCTGATACATCTGTCAAGTTCTTTCAATCTTTCAACTTTATCATTCCATGAATTGTATGCATTGCAATACTTAGAAAAATGAGTACCCTTGCAGAAAAGACAATCTCTCTTTTCTCTGACTGATTTCTTATTAACTGGGCTACTCTTAGAATAGTACTTATTCTTCTTACCTTGTGGAGAATCATTATTTCTGATTCCTGCTACTTGATATGCACCTGTGCAACTCTTTTTAGGAAATGAATTTTGATTATTACTATTGGGATAATTTTTCCCTTTATGAAACTTGACAGATACCTCAGAATTATTTTGTGTGGCATCTTTAAAATGAGTTGGTCGGCTGGTCTGCAACTGAACAATTAATTCTTGTAGACCTAGTCTTATTTCCTCCAGACCAAAATAACTCTTGTGATACTTGTTCGAGGGTCATTCAAGTGTTTTACAGTTTAATTTATTCTGTACTATGGCACTCAATAACCAGTCTGATCCCTTCAGATTATATTTATTACTTAAAGTTTTGAGAGTGCTCTCCAGTTTAACTCTAAACTGTTGTAAACCTTTGTAAGTGTGATCTGGAGATTTTAAATTAACAATGATATTCACTAGATCCAACCTACTTTGTTCTATATTACCATAAGTGACTTTCAACAAGTCAACTGCTTCCTTGTAAGAGTCATTTACATTGGGAAAGGCTTGTATGAGTATGTGAGCATCTCCTCTTACCTGTCCTTTGAGGTAAAATAATTTAGTTACACAGGCTAGGTCACTCCTGTCATGCACAGCTGCTTTAAAGATTGACCAAAATTCCTCCCAATTTTCACCAGGATTAAATACAGGTAAACATAATTCTGGGAGTTTTGGCAAAGACATATTATTTGTTGGAGCAGACTGATTAACTGCCTGGTTTACACATTTTAATTTATTCAAGGCCTGACTTTTACAAGAAAGAATCTTTTCCTCTAATTCATAATACTGATTAATCATAAGATCTACATCAGTCTCATCTACACAGTTTACTAACAAATCTCCTTCATATTTGTTGTAATATAATTTGTATGAATCATATCTGTTACCTAAAGCATCTAAATACAATTTTAAATCATCAGAATTCACAGTTTCTTGATTCATTAATTCCAAACATTTATTATATGCCTTGGTTACATGACCGTCTCTAGCTTGCAGTGATGCTTTTTTTGCTCTATATTCAACATGTTTGTCTTCTACATCAAATTCCTCATTTTCAGCCATGATGCAATGTATTAAATTCAACTTAATAACACTGATTATGTACTAAATTATGCACTTTATAAAGGTACATAGTACAACTTACCTTTGAATAAATCCTAGCTACTTGAGCTTAGCAATTACATGCAAAAAAATTATATAAATTTTAAATGTACATTAATACAAACTTGGCTCATCAAAATTAATATTATACAAATTAATAAATCCTTTCCAGAATTTGGCATAGCAAAATTAATATTATACACAATATAATCTTTAGCTACACTTGTCTAATCAATTACACACACACTGATATAAATCTTGGCCAGAATTGTCTACCAAATTAATATTGTAATAATTATAATCCACTACACATTAAGTAAATTTGTGAACTTAACTTCCACCTCCTTCTGTCATTTCACATATAATTATTAAGTAATTAACTAATTAATGACTTCACTAATTACCTCCGGTTCAAGAAGGACCAACGGGCAAATTAAATGTGGAAAATTGCATTTATCTGAATGTAACTAATTATGTACATAACAGTAAATGATAACAAAGATAATTATTATTTATCAATGTTGCATAGACAAGTAGGAATTTGGGACGCCTAGGTCGCAAAAAATGTCCCCCTTCAATACCTACCACTGTCATAACCACAAGTTGCTCTGGTCCTATTAATTAAATGAAATATACATACACCAGGAATGCTGGTAAATATATAAATTTGTGGACTGTATATTAAAAATAATAAATCATTATAGATACACATATGTACACATTTATACAACAGAAGGAGAATATATCTTAATATCACTCACCAATTTGACTGGAGATTAATGTGTATCATACTCAGAAAACCTCACTCTAACTAAATCTATGAAAATAATGCTGGCCAGAATTACACACAAATCTAGAGAGCTTATCTGAGGTTCCTGGAGCTGTCTTGTCCAGTCGTCTGATATCTCAAGTTATGCAGGAATGCACATCCACCAATTTCGCCTCCTATTTGAGAGGTGTCAACACAATTTTAACCTCTAGAGCACGAAAAACTCTTCCCATTACACTAACGCTTCTAGTTCAAGTTCAAACAAAATGGCGACTTTTCTTCTGCGCAGGCGCAGGTCCAGTTTCCCATTTTCTATAATATAACTCTTTTAAATACAGTATGGCCATCTATTTACATATAACTACTGTATTTCTGGAAAATATACATACAGTATTTTCCACAGTAATTGTGGAAATTATTTAATTTCCGAAGGTATAGTGCCTAATAAGTGTTTAATGTGTTGATTTGGGTCAAAATGTATTTGCATTTTTAATGGAACCGGCTGGGTTCCCGCTGCGCCTGCGCAGATGTGCAGGGGGGTGGGGGGTCGAGCTGGGGCACAAGGTGGCGGGAGTGTTTTGAATGGGTGAGGAGGCTGAGAAAACCGGGAATGAGGAAACTGGCGTTCACGGCGGCCTAAGGATCAATATAGGCCTCAATTCATAATAGGAAGTGTCGTGACTGTCCCTAGTGAAGAGTGAGGGAACGTGATTTACGGGACCACTGTAAAAGGGTGGTAAAATTAGTGAATAATGTTCAACCAGGTTTGACAGGTGCACGGCCATGGTGTGTGTCCAGGGGAAATACCCGTGTGTTAATCCTCGCTCATCGGCCTCAGATCTTAATGGAGTGACCTCTAATGTGTATAATAGTTATGAGACGTTAAATCGTCTTGTGAATGGTAATGTAATCAGTGATAATAACATTGAGTTAAGAGAATGCGGGATGTGAAATAGATCGCCCTGCTCCGAGTGAACGCGTGACTCTTGTACCGAGGATAATGAAGCTTTATGGAATCACGACTTCTAAACCGGGACAAACCGACGGATACCTCGTCCTGCTGGAATAAGAACCGTGTCGGTGTAGCAGGACATCGAAATGAGATGGGGAATGGAGGAAATAAGGAGTATCAATCACCCACAGTTAAGTAACCCTTCTAGTTATAGCAGACTGATGCTGGCCAGTTCAGTATGTTGTAATTGGATAGGTTATGAGTGATCCAGCTACATCAAGTGACCACCAGAGAACATCTGGTAAGTGGTGGGATTATGTACAAATGTTTTTCCTTGATGGATGTATCCAGGTGTATCCTACCCCCCCTCCTTCATTCAGCTAAACTAATATAATCTATACAGTCCACAATTAATTAGTAGCGCCGTGCTTGAGGGTGCTACCCAATTTATACTGGTCTCGGATAGATGTGGACAAGATTGTGAGGGTCGAGGGGCCACCTGTAGTGACCAGAGGTGGTTAAGTTTTCTCACATGTCTACACGGGGTGACTACGGTAAACAATATGGTTGTCTCCCAATAAGATTACTTGTATGTATATAATGTTGAGGTACATACAGATAAGCACCCAATAAAATTTTCCACATCTGCCCGCTGGTCCTTCCTGAACCTGATGCAATCAGTAAAAAATTAATTGAATTAATTACTTAATAATTAAGTGACTGATTGAAGGAAGTGGGTATAGGGTACACAAATTTAATCGGTCGTGTGGTGGAGGATAATTAGCCCAATTAATTACTAGCACATGGGTGGCTAGGATTTATACAAGAGTAAAGTGCAAGAATTACTCTCACAAGGTGTCTACTTAAGTTGTATAATGGGTGATTATTAATTCCCTAACCATGGCTGGGTCTGAGGAAGTTAGTGCGGCTGGCAAGTCCATGGATGCCAAAGCAAAGAAAGCGTCACTACATGCTCGGAAGGGTCATGTTACTAAATCATACAACAAGTGTATGGAGTTAATGAGACAAGAAACGGTAAACCCTGATGAATTAAAGCTACACCTAGATGCCTTAGGAAATAGACATGAGTCATATAGATTGTGGTTTAAAGACTGTGAAAGAGAGCTGCTAGAGAATTGTGCAGATGATGCTGAAAGGGAGCGGCTGCTGGATCAATATTATGAAGTGGAGGACAACATTGTGTCCTGCAAAACTAAGGCTTTGGAGAAGGTAAAGGGTGTAAACAATGTTGTTGGTCAACCTAGTAAGGAAAGTCAGAGGCGTCTACCAAAACTCCCAGAATTATGTATGCCTGTGTTTAATCCGGGAGAACACTGGGAGGAGTTTTGGTCTATCTTTAAAGCAGTCGTACATGATAGGAGTGATCTTGCAAGTGTTACCAAATTATGCTATTTAAAGGGACAAGTAAGGGGAGATGCGCATGTTCTCATACAAGCATTCCCAAATGTAGATGACTCCTATAGTGAGGCAGTTGACTTGTTGGAGGTCACTTACGGTAACTTGGAGCAAAGTAGGCTGGATCTAGTAGCTAATTTGGCTAGTTTGAAGACTCCAGATCACAACCGCAGCAGCTTACAGCAATTTAGGATCAAACTAGAAAGCACTCTTAAGACCTTGAGTAATAAATATGATCTGGAGGGAGCAGAGTGGTTGTTGAGTGCCTTGATTCAGAATAAATTGAACCACAAGACAGTAGAGTGGTTATCTAACAGATATCACAAGGGTTACTTCGGGTTGGAAGAAATAAGAGTGGGACTGCAAGAGCTAATTGTCCAACTGCAGACCAGCCAACCCATTACCTCTAGGAATACCACGTCTACAGACCCCAGTGCACCTGTCAAGTTCCACAAAGGGAAACCTTATCCTAATATCAATAATCCTAAGTCACCTACTAAAGGGGGTTACGTAGGCACGTATCAAGTGACAGGGGCCAGTAATAGTGGTTCTCCACATCCAAGCAAGAGGAGGAAGTACCACAATAAGGGTAGCCCAGTTGATAAGAGGTCAGGCAAAGAAAGGAGAGATTGTATCTTCTGCAACGGTACTCATTTCTCTAAGAACTGTAATGCCTATAATTCATGGGATGTTAAAGTGGAAAGATTGGAAGAGCTTGCTAGATGTATCAGGTGTCTAGGAAATCATAATGTAAGGGATTGCCGTGCTAACTTGCACTATTGTTATCAGTGTAACAAGGGAAGACACCACATAGCTATGTGTAAGGGCGGATCTAATCGTAATGATGGTAACAATAGTACTGATAGTGATAATAACCCGGACACAACAGTAGCCAACGTAAAGATTGCAGCTAACGTCGGTAATGATGGCCTAGCTGAGGTAGCTTTGCCTGTGTTGGATGTGGTGATTAATGATAAACGGCGTAAATCCAAAACTGTAACAGCATTACTGGATCAGGGATCACAACGTACCTTCATAAAACGTAACTGCCTTAATGGGATGAAGGTACAAATGGGAGATCCTGCTATACTCAAGCTGTCTGGCTTTCTCTCGAATAAGAAGGCCCAGTCATACGACACTGTTTATGTAACTGTCAGGCTGGGCAATGAGAGAAAACGTATTAATGCCATAATTGTGGATAGGCTCCCAGAGAAAATATCTACAATAGGGCTTGGTAACGCTACTGAAAGGCTTTCAAGTAAGGTAAATTTGGCACCTTCTGGTATAACTAATGATTCTGTGGGGCCAATAGATATTTTGATAGGTAGTGACCATTATGCCACCTTTGTAAAGGGTATGACAAAGAAATGCGGAGTCACCCTTCTAAGGACCGCAGGAGGTCACGTGATGTATGGCAGGCTTCCTCGTACTGATAATGAATGACTGGAGGAAACCATAAATACAGTTACGGTGTGTCTTACTCATGAAGTATCACCCCAGTATAAATATACTTCAATAGAGGATGAAGTTGAACCTGTGTATATATTATGGGAATTGGACAGCATAGGGATCAATGTAAATGAAGAAAGTCCAGATGATTCCTTTACTCAAGAACAATACCAGAAGGATGTTAAATTTGAATCTGGACAATACTGGGTGAGACTTCCGTGGAAGCTGAACCATCCGGACCTACCAACTAATTACCGGATGGCGTATGGACAATTAAAGGCTCAGCTCCACGAACTGAGCAAGACACCAGAACTGTTGACTGCTTACGATGATATAATTAATGAGCAGTTAAATAATAAATTCATAGAGGAGGTACCTCCCGAGCGGCCCAGATTTATGGTCACTATTTGCCACACCACGGAGTGAAGAAGGATTCTAAGACCACTCCTCTGAGGATTGTGTTTAATTGTAGTGCCAGGAGTAATAAAAGTGTACCTAGTTTGAATGACTGTTTGATGACAGGTCTGTCGTTGACGGAAAAACTGGGAGACATATTATTAAATTTCAGGGTTAAGAATTATGCCTTTACGGTGGACATAAGTAAAGCTTTCCTGAGAGTGGGTCTACAGGAGGCTGACCGGGATTGCACTAGGTTCTTATGGCCCGAGAATCCTAGTGACCCACTTAGTCCCCTGAAGACTTTTCGCTTCAGGAGTGTATTGTTTGGTGCTACCTCCAGTCCGTTCCTACTCCAGGCAACGATAAATGCACACCTTAAGCGTACGGGTGGTCCACTGAGTGGAGTAATGGGTAAACAATTTTATGTGGACAATTTCCTGGGGGTGACGTCTACTGAAGAGGAACTAATGAGCATATACGCAGGGGCTAATGAAATAATGCAAGGTGCAAATATGCCCCTGAGGGAATGGAACAGTAATTCGTCCAGTTTAAGGGTTCAAATAAATAAAGACAACCCTGGAGTTGAAATGTCCAAATATAGTAATGTGCTGGGACTGACTTGGGACACAGAGGGAGACTTGTTATCGTTAAAGTCTAATAACTACAGCATGCCCAATAAATTAACCAAGAGAGTCTTACTTGCGGAAGTTTCAAAATGCTTCGATCCACTAGGCTTAGTGTCCCCACTTACCATAAGAGGAAAATTGTTGATACAAGAAGCATGGAAGCTTAAGTGTGCTTGGGATGAAACCCTACCTGAGGAATTTGTTGAAAGGTGGGAAGAACTAATAGGTGAATATGTAAAATTACCAATGTTGGAGTTCCCACGTAATGTGGCCAGTCAAGATGGAGAAAATGTACTCCACATTTTTTGCGATGCTTCGAAATTAGCATATGGAGCAGTTGCTTACCTTCAATGTAATAGTGCCATTTCTCTTGTTATGTCTAAGGCTAAGGTGGCTCCAATCAAATCACGCACCTTACCTCAGTTGGAATTAACGGCCATTTATGTAGGTGTCAAATTAGCCAATTATATAAGAAATAAATTGCGAGAGATAAATATCAGCGACACCGTAATTTGGTCTGATAACGAGGTATCCTTACAATGGATTCGTAATGGTAACAGTAAGATTGTGTATGTACAAAACAGAGTCGCTGAAATCAATCAAATGCAGGAGAAATATAACAGTTTGGGTCAGCATATGTTAACCTTTAATCACATTCCTGGTGACGAGAATCCAGCTGACTTCTTGTCTCGAGGCTTGACTTATGAAAAATTTGTGAGTGCTTTATCATGGTTTAAAGGGCCAAGTTGGCTGGTGGACAAAATTAACTGGCCGGTGCAAAAGGCACATATTGCTCCTGTCGAAATTACGGTGAGCACCGCTCCAGTCAGTAGTCCCTCCTTAGCCATTGATATGAATAGGTATTCTTCCTTACCTAAGCTGATTAGTGTGACAAGGTTAGTGTTTAAATTTATAAGTAAGATGAATATCTCACATAATTTTCCCCATCCCCTGAAATACTGGCTACAGAGGGTACAAGAAGAAACCTACAGGGATGAGATTAAATTCATGATGGACAGAAAAATTGTGAAAGGCTCAATAACAGAAAAGCTGGGGCTGTATTTAGAGGATGATGTAATTAGGTGCAGAGGCAGGTTACAAAATGCTGAATTGGGGGAATATGCTAAGCACCCTATCTTGCTGCCCAAAACTCATCACCTGACAACCTTGATTGTCTTTAATGCCCATAATAACGTGATGCACGGTGGGGTACAGGATACCTTAAACTGTATTCGGGAAACCTTCTGGATTCCACAAGGACGGCAAAGTGTAAAAAGGGTTATCAAGTCGTGTGTAATATGTCGCCGGGTGGATGCCAGAACCTACATGTACCCAGGTCCTCCACCATTGCCCAAGGAACGCGTGCAGTTGGTAAAACCATTTGATGTGACCGGAGTGGACTATAGTGGGCCAATCATTTTAACAGGTACTTCAGATGGTGTCCCCTAGGGCTGTTCATCTAGAAGTGGCTCAGGACTTGTCTGCAGAACAGTTCATACAGCTGTTCCGGAAATTTGCAGCTAGACGATCCTGTCCAAGATTGATGATCTCAGAAAACGCCACCAATTTTGTAGCGGGTGCTCAACACTTGATGGAATTAAATAAGAGTGATGATGTACAGTCTTTGTTGACCCAGCGAGGGTGTGTCTAGAAATTTATTACTCCCAGAGCCCCTTGGCAGGGAGGACTGTACGAAAGAATGATAGGTACAGTGAAAAGATGTCTTCGTAAGGTGCTACACAGGAAGAGAATTAATTTGGAGGAATTCCGTGCAGTGTTGGTGGAGGCAGAGAATCGGGTGAACAATCGCCCTCTGTCATACATGAGCGACACTCCTGACGCGGAGATACTGACTCCCTCTCACCTAATATGTGGACAAAGGTTAGAAGCTGCACCTATCTGTAGAGATAATCCCGAGGGAAGTGATGAGGATTACAATAACGTGACTGTGTTGAGTGATAAGTTCAAGATGTTAAATAAGGTAATTATTCATTGGTCTGATGTGTGGCGTAAAGAATATCTTCTTACACTACGTGAACACTTTTATGGTGCGCCAGAGGCAGTAAACCGACAGAACATTCAACCAGGTGACATTGTGTTAATTGATACTGAACAACATCGAACATTGTGGCCTCTGGGCAAGGTAGTTACATTATACCCAGATGCACAAGGTGTTGTCAGAAACGTCAAAGTGTTGTGTCGTGGTCAGGAAAGTTTGCGTACCATTAATAAATTAATTCCCTTAGAATTAAATGGTGTTCAATCCAGTGCAGATGGAAATCTAAGGGAAAGTGACACGAGTGATATTGAAGACACTGACTGGGTAATGCAAGAAGAAACTGTAGTAAGACCCACTAGGAAAACAGCAGCACAATCTAGAGAGGGCTGGAATCGTCTCCTGGAGGAAGACGCAATTTAAGTCGTCTAACAACGACTTCCGCCCGGCCGCAGTGTGGAAATTATTTAATTTCCGAAGCTATAGTGCCTAATAAGTGTTTAATGTGTTGATTTGGGTCAAAATGTATTTGCATTTTTAATGGAACCAGCTGGGTTCCCGCTGCGCCTGCTCAGATGTGCAGGGGGGTGGGGGGTCGAGCTGAGGCACGAGGTGGCGGGAGTGTTTTGAAAGGGTGAGGAGGCTGAGAAAACCGGGAATGAGGAAACTGGCGTTCACGGCGGCCTAAGGATCAATATAGGCCTCAATTCATAATAGGAAGTGTCGTGACTGTCCCTAGTGAAGAGCGAGGGAACGTGATTTACGGGACCACCGTAAAAGGGTGGTAAAATTAGTGAATAATGTTTGACCGAGTGTGACAGGTGCACGGCCATGGTGTGTGTCCAGGGGAAATACCCGTGTGTTAATCCGCGCTCATCGGCCTCAGATCTTAATGGAGTGACCTCTAATGTGTATAATAGTTATGAGATGTTAAATCGTCTTGTGAATGGTAATGTAATCAGTGATAATAACATTGAGTTAAGAGAATGCGGGATGTGAAATAGATCGCCCTGCTCCGAGTGAACGCGTGACTCTCGTACTGAGGATAATGAAGCTTTATGGAATCACGACTTCTAAACCGGGACAAACCGACGGATACCTCGTCCTGCTGGAATAAGAACCGTGTCGGTGTAGCAGGACATCGAAATGAGATGGGGAATGGAGGAAATAAGGAGTATCAATCACCCACAGTTAAGTAACCCTTCTAGTTATAGCAGACTGATGCTGGCCAGTTAGGTATGTTGTAATTGGATAGGTTATGAGTGATCCAGCTACATCAAGTGACCACCAGAGAACATCTGGTAAGTGGTGGGATTATGTACAAATGTTTTTCCTTGATGGATGTATCCATGTGTATCCTACCCCCCCCCCTTCATTCAGCTAAACTAATATAATCTATACAGTCCACAATTAATTAGTAGCGCCGTGCTTGAGGGTGCTACCCAATTTATACTGGTCTCGGATAGATGTGGACAAGATTGTGAGGGTCGAGGGGCCACCTGTAGTGACCAGAGGTGGTTAAGTTTTCTCACATGTCTACACGGGGTGACTACGGTAAACAATATGGTTGTCTCCCAATAAGATTACTTGTATGTATATAATGTTGAGGTACATACAGATAAGCACCCTATAAAATTTTCCACAGTAATCATCTGTATGTAGTGTAAACTTCTGTGTGTACTGTATGCTGTATAAACATCCGTGTGCTCACCTTCAAAACTACCATTAGAAAACATCTTATCTCCCTGATACACCCCGTCAACTAACTACACGAATACCACCTGGTGGTTCACACTTACACTCACTCACTCATTTGACCATAAACAGAAATATTAATCTCAATCTTAAAATAATGAATCCTGTGATACTCCAATACTGAAACTATGTACTGTTCCAAAACAAAAGCATTCACATTGCTAAACTCACAAACTAGTATTTAGTCACTTAGCCATAATACCAACTTACCTCATAATTTGTAATATTTTACAATTAAGAATAAAACTAAGTCTGCCCGAAATGCCTAGCCATGCTAAGCGTTCTAGTGGTACACTCTGTAATCACTATTTTACTACATGTAAACCACACAATAACCAAATTTCTGTAAACTCAGCATTGTAATCCTTATAGAGAATAAACTTTGAATTGAATTGAATTGAATATATGTGGTTGCAGGGATCGATTTAAATCTCCTGGCCCAGTCTCTTCGCTGCGTAACTGTTAGTATATTGTGCATGTTGTGTAAGCATCTGTGTGCACTGTATAGTGTATAAACATCTATATACTCACCTAATTGTAGTTGCAGGGGTCGAGACTCAGCTCCTGGCCCCGCATACTGTAGATTGTGTAAACATCACCTGAAACTATACTAATGTTTCTGATAAGATCTAAATAAATACTGGAAACACGTCACTTTGTCTATCTTTCTGGGGTTATCCTAGGTAATTTACAGTGTGTATGATAATTGTATTTATTTGTATCTGCGTCTAAATAAACTTACATAGAGCTGGTAATTAATAAAGTCAAAGTTACCCATATGATCTGTTTCAGCGTGAAACGTTTTCTATAATGCTCTGCCATGGGTAACTAAACAACTGATAAAATATTGAGAAAGCCTTCTCGTATTTCAATATAGGAGAGGGCGTCTCGACACCACTGGTCTTCTAAACACCAACAACTCATTGGATCAGTCTTATCATTTTCATCTTGGAGAAGGAACAGAATAATTACTAATTCTTTATTGACTTTTTTATTCGGAAGTTTTCACCGTTATCTTTATTATGCACGCCATACCAATCCTGCGGCGGGGTAGTCAAAGGATTACAGAGGTACATAATGGGTCCAGGGACCAAGCCCAAAGTTTTGATAGCTGAACAAGGTACATAGATAGTGAACTCCAGGCAGATCTAGTCACAGTCTTGAACAAGTTACAAGGTAATGAACTCCAGGTAGATCTGCTCACAACGCGACGGTCTGGAGTTTTGAGACTCTCTGATCGCGGGTTCTATCCCCCCCCCCGTGGTATGGTTTGTTTGCAATCGTGTCATTACGATTTCGTGAGTCATGAACAAAGTACATAGGCAATGAACTCCAGGTAGATCTGTTCACGATCATGAACGTGTAGCAAAGGTAATGAACTCCAGGTAGATCTGGTCACAATCATGAATAAGTTACAAAGGTAATGAACTCCAGGTAGATCTGTTCACAGTCATGAACATGTAGCAAAGGTAATGAACTCCAGGTAGATCTGGTCATAATCATGAACAAGTTACAAAGCTAATGAACTCCAGGTAGATCTGGTCACAATTATGAACATGTTACAAAAGTAATGAATCATCTACACGTCTATACATGGTAACAATCATGAACAAATTATAAAGTAATGATCCATTCACACGTCCACACCCGGTCATAACTGTAATGAGTTATTAGTGCAGATGTTAACTGGGTCTCACACACACACACACACACACACACACACACACACACACACACACACACACGCACACACACACACACACACACACACACACACACACACACACACACACACACACACACACACACACACACACATACACTCACACACACACACACACACACACACACACACAGGAGCTTGGAATCAACCCCTGCAACCTCAACTAGGTGAGTAACTAGGTGAGTACACACACACACACACACACACAGTTTTCACCGGAAATTGGATTTTAAAGTATGCAGAAAACCCACAAACAATGATGATCTGCTACACTCTTTTTCACACCATGGGTATAAAGAGAAAAATAATCATGGGTTTTGAGAGCTTAGAGTCTCAAGCTCTCCCTTCCTCGATAAAGAGTACTGATACATAGAGTGGAACTTTTCCAAGGTACAGTATCCAGCACATTTCATCAATAATTGAAGGCGAAAGACTTATAATTAAGATCTTCGACACCGCTAGACAAAGGAAGAGTTCCGACCGGTACAATGTTCTCCAGGTTGGACAGTTTTCGGACAGCATCCACAATTTTTTTTTTTGTGGTAAAATTAAGACTCACACTGCCAGCATAACTTCCACACTCCTTAGGAACCCAGTAACAAAGAAAAAACACGCAACACAGTTGATCCGTCTCTGTTACTGACACTGTTCTACATTGGGAAAAGATTTAGATTAGATTTTGCCACCGAAGTGGCTAGTTTATTGTGCACCCCATATCCATCCTGTGGACGGTAGCACGAGAGCATATGGATACACAAAAGGCCTAGGAACTAGGCCCCAAAGGGTTAACAGGAATACATATGGATTTATATCTATATATCTATAGTTCACTTATCTGTTACAAGCAAATTTAGGAAATTTGCTTAGTATATCTGGTATCTTATTTTCATTAATAAGATATCTTGACATGTCACATAGGTTATTATACTGTCTGTCTCTGTATTCTTCAATAAGTGGACAATTGAGCACATAGTGTTCAAGACAGTGACCATATGCCTGATCACATAATTTACATTTAGTTTGATCATCATCTGTGTGTCTCCCAAACTGCCAGAAGTACTTGTAACCAAGCCTAAGCCTGGCCACTACAACATCAGTCAGTCTGTTCACATTGCAAGTTGCTCCATAAACATACTTACCTACGTTCATGTTATCATAGTGGGTTATAGATCTACTCAGGCTTCTAACTGCATTCCTATAACAATCATTTTCATTATTTACTTCTCTCCTAATATTATTCCTAATGCTAGACACAGTTATATCAAAGTTATATTCTACATTCTCCTTCTGGGTACTCTTCTTGGCTAACATATCAACTTTATCATGAAGGAGTAATCCAATGTGTGATGGGATCCATAGCAATTGTACATTAATTCCTTTGTCCCTAATTTTTGAGTATCTATACCTGGCTTCTCCAATGAACATGTTGTTGGAGTCATTATATGAGTCAAGAGCCTTCAATGATGACATAGAATCAGTAATGATGATAGAGTCAAGCTCAGTGTCATAGGTTAGCTTTAGCGCCATTAGGATTGCAAACAATTCAGTTTGCAGTGTAGGCGCCCAGTTGTTAATTCTTATGCTTAACTCAACAAATTTATTATCGTTCTTAACTAGGGAGGTGGCAACAAGAGCAGATGCAGCCCTGCCAGAAGACTCCTGTTTAGATCCATCAGTGTATATAACTTGTGATAGCTTATTACTACCAGCTAGGTGAGAAATTTCTTCTTGAGCAGTTGCTTTAAAAAGAGATTTAAGGAAGGGATTACTAGCAATGAGCTTCTTGGGAGGGACTTGTAGGTATGTGATATTAAATGAACACATCTTCCATGGTGGGGTGAAATGCTCTTGTTGCCTACAGTGATACAGTTCATGCAGGTTATAAAACTTAATGATTGAGACATTCTACAAGATTGATGGACTGAACACATCGACTCCAGGCTGAGGGACTGATTACCTCATTCTCCTCCTCTCCTTACGCCTTCCTCTTTGTATTGGACTGATGAAGCCACTGTGTGGCGAAACGTTTCCTGAATAAAGATTTCCATATGCTGCATAAGTGTCTCAATCTTCAACTTGTCGGTTTTTCAAACCATTCATCACATAAAACTTAATGCAATTGCACGTTTTCACAATCCATTTAGATCTGTGTGTATTTACCTTTAGACACTTGGTAAGATTCACTGTGACAGTGTCTGGTTCGTTTCTCAACATTCTAATACCGAGTACAGTGTTAATCTCAACAATCCTATCACTGATACTAGAAATACCAAGCTCCTTCCTCATGTTAAGAACTTTTGTAGATCTGGGACAGCCAAGAATAATCCTGAGAGCTTCTTTTTACATTAACTCCAAGGGTCGGAGAGAACTTTCTCTGGCTAATATCAACATGGGAGCAGCATAATCAATTAAGGACCTAACATAGGCTATGTACGTCATTCTCACGATTCTCACATTAGCACCATAGTTGGTGTTGTAGCCAGCAACAGCTTTGAGAGCATTTAGCCTAGCTTTACATTTCTTGTTTAGTTGTGGTATAGTGGATTTGTTAAAGGGTACATCTACACCAAGATATCTGTAAGTTTTAATGTAGCTAATGATTTCACCCTGCAAATATATGGGTGGGGATGTCGTTTGCTTGTTAAGATCTTTGTTTTAGAGGAAGATATTATGAGGCCTAGTCGATTACAAATTGCTTGAACTTCATTAAGAATGGTATTCATCTTCTTATGCCCTGTTGTATGGATCATGATATCATCAGCATAGCTTATAGCTATATGTTTAGGTGAGGCAGGTAGAGCATTTAGGAGAGCATTAATCAGAATATTAAATAGCATGGGACTAAGAACTCCTCCCTGCGGTGTACCTAAAGACATTTCTTTAGAATCACTTCTGAAGCCTTGGTAAAGGACAGAGGATACTCTATTTGACAGGTATCCTATTATCCAGCAAAGTAAGCTACCACCAATATTCATTTTGGCTAGTTCATGTAGTATAACGGTTCTGTTCGCAATATCAAATGCAGATTTTAGATCAAGAAAAGTGGTAAAACTAGTAGAGGTGTGTGCAGTGAGAAAGGTGGAAATACAGTTCTGCACACTTTTACCTTTCATGAACCCATAGAGGTAGGGGGAAAGTTGGTGTCTGATTCTGTAGTACAGTCTGTTAAGCATCATTCTTTCAAAAGTTTTACAAAAACAACTAGTTAAGGAGATCGGCCTAAATGTATCAGGCTGTTGGGGCTTAGGGATAGGCACAATGAGACTATTGGTCAAGGAAGTAGGAAGAACGCCCTCAATGTAACCGAGATTATACAGTGCCAACAAAGGGTTATCAGGCACGTGCCTTAGAGTTCTGAGAATATCATAGGCTATACCATCCTCTCCAGGAGCAGTTGATCGACCTTTGGTTAATGCATTATCTAATTCATACTCGGTAAAGAGGCAATCACTCTCATCAATATTATGGCTCATAAAATTAATCAGTTTCAACATTTCTTCAGAAGTACTCTCTAAATTTTTTCTAATATGAGATGGAAGGTTTTCATGCCTGGATGTTTTGGACCAGTCATTTATGAGGTCATTTGCTTTTTCAAGAGGAAATGATGAGCAACATTGCCAGTCTTTTTCCTGGTTATTTTATTTATACCTTTCCAAGCCAAACTCAAAGGGGTGGACCTATTTAATCCACTAACAAACTGTTCCCATTCCTGTTGCCTAAGTTCTTCCTTTCTATTCCTTGCATTTGTTAGTTCAGCTTGGAATGTTCTGAGCAGGTCTGGGGTTCTACATTCACAGTATGCTTTACCAATCCTCCTAGCTGCATGTGTTAGATTGCGTAGCTGTGGATCATTATAGTATTTACATTGGTTTTTATTGTTATTTATAGTGGAGGGTCTTTGTTTCCTATTCCTGCCCACTTGATCTGTGAGAACACTCTCAATAGTGGTAACTATTTATGCGATCTGGTAAAGCATCAGGTCGAAGCTGGTTCGCTGGGGCATAGAGATTAAAAATGTTTATGGAAAAATCGCCTGCATATACTTTGACACCATGATACTGCATGTTAACTCGACTCTGCAAGGAAAGGAGTGAATGTGGCAAGTTCTTTCTGACATACATCACACAACAGTTGGTTGACCTTAGGTTATAAGCTGCATATCCAGGCAAGTTTGGTGGAGGTGCTCCATCTTTCAATCTACATTCCTGCAAACAGATGACATCAATATTCTTGGTTGCACTAATATGATGTAAGTCAGGCAACCGCTTCCTGATGGAAGCAATGTTCCATGAAAAGATTTGTAATGTATCCATTGTAGTGAGTTATTACAATCTCTTGCTCATAAGATGGTAAAACTATTATGCTTTGACTGCAGTGTGCAGACACTTAAGAGCAAATAGCATAGTTTGTACGTCTTTATCTTCAGAACCTTTATTTTTAAGCATTTTTCGGCATCTTGACAGCCAGTTAAAAGGCAAGTTTTGAAGGCAAGAGTCATGGGCTTCTTTCTCACAAATTGCTGGAAGCTGAACGGAGATTGCTGCACTTTTGACATCATCACCATGCTCAAGAGCATCATCCTGATTACATATATTTATTAAACTTGTCAGGATCTGTTCAAGATGCTCAATTTTTTTCTGGAAATTTGTTATAATATGAGGAAGGTCAGGCGAATCCAATGCCTCTCCGGAGGATGGCACTTCTGGGTTAGTGCTTCCTTTAACACCTATCACCTTAACAGGTACCATGGTTACATTAGTGTTCTCTGTTTCATCATTCATTGCAGGTAGGTCCTGTGCATCTGACTCATCTCCAATTTCCCGGGAGGTTACCTGTGTGGTGTCCGTCTGACTGTTGTAGTTGTGTGTATTGGGAGAAATGACAAACTCATCCCCATATTCAGGTGTAGCAACATCTAGCAAGTCAAAGAAACAGCAAACAACTGAGACTAGGTGTGGCAAGAATCTTGCATAAACATTGTTGCATTATATTTAAATTTGAATGGCCTAGCTTCAAGGCTAACTGAAGATTTCACTGAAGAGTGATTTAGCAGGAAGGATATTTCCACAGAAGAGCTCAGGAACACGTAATACTTACGTGACCTATTTAAGCAGATATATAGCACTTTATATTTGTATAGGTTGTTCCAGGATGGGTTAAGTCACATATCATCGAGCCTGAAGCAATGTATGTTCTAAGTGTAACTTTGGTGGTTAATTTAGTTCATAACTTAACGACTACTCTAGAGTTAATGGTTATTAAAGTTCATTCCCAGCAAACAAACACTATAAGACAAACACCACTCGGGTTATATTGGTTGATTGATTGAGTTTAATGAATATCGACTACAAGGCCGCGTAAAACTTATTCAGTGATATATTAATCGCAAAAAATTGGCCAATAAGAACTAAGAAATCTATCTATCTATCTATCTATCTATCTATCTATCTATCTATCTATCTATCTATCTATCTATATATATATATATATATATATATATATATATATATATATATATATATATATATATATATATATATATATATATATATATATGGTTTAGAAAGACACGTAAGCAAACACTATAACATATTTATTAGAAAACGTTTCGGTCCTGGGACCTTAATCACTTCTAACATACAGAGGTAGAAAGACATTATATATATAGGCGGAGAGTGAGATGTGACGCACGTGACCTGAGGAATGTCATAAGAACATAAGAATGGAGGAACACTGTAGAAGGCCTACTGGCCCATGCGAGGCAGGTCCTTATCAAATCAACCTCTGTCTATGATGAGGACGGGTAGACGATGAAAACACAGGAGTCACATGATTTCATCGTCTACCCGTCCTCATCATAGACAGAGGTTGATTTGATAAGGACCTGCCTCGCATGGGCCAGTAGGCCTTCTACAGTGTTCCTCCATTCTTATGTTCTTATGACATTCCTCAGGTCACGTGCGTCACATCTCACTCTCCGCCTATATATATAATGTCTTTCTACCTCTGTATGTTAGAAGTGATCAAGGTCCCAGGACCGAAACGTTTTCTAATAAATATGTTATAGTGTTTGCTTACGTGTCTTTCTAAACCAACTTGTCGGTATTTATTACCAAGGTTTATACCATATATATATATATATATATATATATATATATATATATATATATATATATATATATATATATATATATATATATATATTCTCCACGTATACATGTACAGTCGCTCTCAGTGCACAAATACCAATAGATATGTTTATCAGAATACATAGATAATGCGTTACTTTAATAATCATCTCTTGTACTTACGTTGCAGAACCATGCAGAGTCCACACTCTCTATGCTGCAAGATACAACATCAGTAACAATTCTTCCTGCAAATACTGGCATTTGAATAATAAATAATGCAGCATTCCTAATGATAAGAGTATTTTATATAACGTGATGAAATTACCTCTTTTTGTGTATCCCGACAGTGTGGCAACACTGATGATGATTATCTCACATGTGAAACAGTTGAGTGTCTTTAATGTTGAAACGTTTCGCCTACACGGTAGGCTGCTATAGTATCAATTACCAAGTTTTACAACAAATACAGAGAAGAATAAATCTGCACACAGTAGGAACAGTGGCAGGGTAATGATGATGTGATTATTACACGATCCTTGTAGTAGTTTTTGAAGTGGTCAGTCTGTCAGCCTGGATAAGACTTCAGGCTATGGAGCTGACTCTTCTCCAGGCTGGGGGACTGACCACCTCAAAAACTACTTGAAAGTTGATGGACTGATCGCATCATTTTGACTTCACCACTTCTCCTGCGGCTTCTATATTTGTTTTTACAGAGAAGGAAATTTCAGCAACTCTGACGACAAGTGAATGAATCCATTCATGTCTACAGAAGTCTTCTCACTCCCGTTAATGTAATTGTCAATTACGTTGACAGAAGAAGCCTACCGTATAGGCGAAATGTTTCAACTGTTGCACGTCTCTTACTCATCAACTTGTCGGTACTGTATATCATTAAAGAATGTTCATGTCCTGAACGGAAACCCCATGGGATACTTGATGAGTTGGAATAAATTAGTACTTGTCCTCACTGAACAGATAGTTCCAGACTATGGAACATAACTCTTCTCCAGGCTGAGGGACTGACAACCTCAAATGTACAACTTCAAGGGTAATGGACTGATTACATCGTCCTGCCTATTTTCTGTACTCGACTGAAGAAGCCTATATGTCTTACGTACCAGGACCTCAGACGCCTCACTGATCCGTCACTGACACCGTGGACCATAACAGTGCAAGCTATAATTTTTAAAAAGCTACGCTGATATATATGATACTCAAGCAGACTTAGCCCGACCTAGCTCATAGCACAAGAAACACTTGATCTTATGGGCTACTTGATGCCATCCCAAAAAGTCACTTGCACCTTCATTAAGTCACTACATGTTATTAACACCTCACTTCCAACCTACGTATACTATTATTTTTGACCTTGGTATGTATGTGTTAATAGCACTGACGGGCCATCTTATGATTAAGACCCGCGCCAGGCCGTGTACTAGCCAACATTAAACAATAACAACCGTGGTATGTTACAAGGAATCAAGGTCCTATTATGGAAAAGTTTTCTAGTAAGCATGTCCTAGTGTTTGTTCACGTGTCTTTATAAATCATTTATGTGTATAGAGGCTTTCTCCAACTGGACTTCAGTAAGGTCACTCACAGGTGAGTGCAAATGCAGTGCCTCACTGCCGGTTCTTCCCATTGTATGTATTGTATATACATTAGAAGATAGATGTCGGTTTTAATTAACAAATTGTAAATCTCGTAAACCATGGTAAAATAAGAGATGAGTATATATTGGTGGTATACTTTCAATGTTGGGTGTTGAACGCCACCAGTAATAGTGTAGTGAATCAATGTGTGACACGCTGGAACCATTGTCTCCGCTGACTGAGATCCAATACGCTCACACGCCTGCTGGAGGCTTGCTATTATACTTCTCTAAATCTTACACCCTCTTTTTAGACTTATCTCGGATTTACCCAACCTCTCCCATCCATCACAGATTTATACACGCCCTTCACTAACTTATCCTGCTCAATCTTTCCAAATAACTCAGCCATCACAGCAAACTCTTTTCTGTGTCCTGAGTTATAATTTTCATCACATCACGCCGTCTTGTAATTTCTTTACACCGGAGAGGGCGTCATAACACAAGCCATAACCCGCGAGGTGATCACAGATCCACCATAACATAACCCATTAAGGTCGAAACTAATGACAAACCCGCATACCGTACATCAAAATGAGCGTCTGCCAATCCACAGTTTTGCCAGTATCTCTCCGGAGGCTATCCACGCTTCCACCCATCCTCCCACCTATCCACTCTCCCTGCTATCCACCAGACTATTCCATTAACGGGAGTGAGGGAAAGAATCCAGATGTGGTGCTTATGGCTGGTGTCATCTGTGTAAGGTGCGCCGTGCTAGAGCCTCAGTAATGTAGCTTCTCCCGTAAGTCACCTGGACCTTGGCAAGGTAGATCCCTGCCCGCCTCCACCCTGATACACTGTCTCCCTTCCCTCATCTCCCCCTCTTCTCCTCTCCTGTCCTTTTATTTTCTCTGTATATGTACCTCTCTCGCTTTCTCTTACCTTTTGCTATGGTATTCTGAGCTGTCTAGACAGACGAAGAGATAGCTAGATTATAGTCAGACTTCAACAGACAGCCTCGACGTAGGTATTACAGTCTCATGGTGTCTCCAGAAAACAGCGTTTTGACGTAGGTCTGTCATATGATGACTCGCTCAGAGGCGTACATGTTAAAAGAGTAGAAATCATGGGCTCTATGGCTTGCACTTGATGATTCCAGCCCTATGGCTGGGACCTGGTCATTCCGGTCTATAGCTGGGACCTGGTGATTCCGGGCTCATGGCTGAAGCTCGATTATTCTAAGGACTATGGCTGAGTTTCGGTGATGCTAATCTAATGGCTGGGGATCGACGTAGTGTAGCTGAGGAAAGGGCAAGGCAGGTTGCCGTGGATGGTGGCGTCTAGTTTCTCGTCGCTGACGAAGTATGGTGCGTCAGTAGTAACGCCATTGTGCGTCGATGGTGAAGCTCCTTTCGAAAACTCCAGCCAAAAACTGGCTTCCAGCGGGGCCACCCTTGACTTTAGTGCTGGAGTTGAGCGCTGGAGGAAGCTTCAGGTCTGACCATTACCTCTGCTTGACAGATGATGGTCGAAGGCGAGGCCGAAGGTAAAAGTTTTCTCATGTACAAGTGTTCCCTGAGAAAGAAAGAAAGAAAGAAAGAAAGAGAGAGAGAGAGAGAGAGAGAGAGAGAGAGAGAGAGAGAGAGAGAGAGAGAGAGAGAGAGAGAGAGAGAGAGAGAGAGAGAGAGAGAGAGAGAGAGAGAGCTTGAGGTGTTAACTGGTACTTGCAATATCTAATTCTGAAGTAACGCCCCTCACTAAAGCTCTCTCTCTCTCTCTACTATTTTATACAGGGTTTTGATAAGGTTAATGATTC
>NC_091296.1:53791652-53801652 GCF_038502225.1 Cherax quadricarinatus | reverse complement strand
ACCCCTCCCTCCTCCCTCCCTCCACACTCCACCTCCCACCTCCCACCTCCTCCCTCCCCTCCTCCTCCCTCCCTCCACACTCCCTCCTCACCCTCCTCCCTCCCTCCCTCCACCTCTCTCCTCCCTCCCTCCTCCCACCCTATAACCCACTCCCACACCCTCCCTCCCTCCCTCCCTCCCCTCCCACCCTCCCACCTCCCACCCTCCCTCCCTCCCTCCTCCCACACTCCCACCTCCCACCCTCCCTCCTCCCTCCCCACCCTCCCTCACCCTCCCTCCCACCTCCTCCTCCTCCGCCTCCTCCTCCTCCTCCCATCACCCTCCACCCTCCACCTCCCACCCCATCCCTCCTCCCTCCTCCACACTCCCACCCTCACCTCCACCCTCCTCCCAACCTCCCTCCCACCTCCCTCCCACCCTCCCTCCCTCCCTCCCTCCCACCCTCCCCTCTCCCTCTTCCCTCCCCTCCCACCCTCCCTCCAACCCTCCCTCCCTCCCACCCTCCTCCACCCTCCCCACCCTCCTCCCACCCTCCCTCCTCCCTCCTCCCACTCCCACCCTCCCTCCAACCCTCCTCCCACCTCCCCTCCCCTCCTCCACCTCCCTCCCTCCCCTCCCTCCCACACTCACCCTCACCTCCCCACCCTCCCTCACCTCCCTCCACCACCCTCCCACCCTCCACCCTCCTCCCACCCTCCCTCCCACCCTCCCTGCCTCCCACCCTCCCACCCTCCCACCCTCCCACCCCTCCCACCTCCCACCCTCCACCCTCCCTCCCTCCTCCCTCCCTCCACTTTTGTGAAGATGAAAGTTTGGTAAATGATAAAAGTGTGATTCTATTTTTGTTGAAGAAGTTGTAATATTAGATGGAATGTGGAGGGACATGAGAGGGTGGAGGAGGTGTAGACAGAGGTGTAGAGAAGGGTGTAGAGAGGAGGTGTGAAGGAGGGTGTGAAAGAGGGGTGTAGGAGGTGTAGAGGAGGGGTGTGGGGAGGGTGTGAACGGAGGGTGTAGAGGGAAGGGTGTGGGCTGAGAGGGTGTGGGGGAGGGTGTGGGTGAGGTGTAGAGGGGTGTGGTAGAGGGTGTAGAGGTGTGAGGAGAGGGTGTAGAGGAGGGTGTGAGAGAGTGTGGTGGAGGGTGTAGAGGAGGGTGTGGTGAACAGAGGTGTGGAGGGTGTGAGCTGGAGGTGTAGAGGAGTGTAGACGGAGAGACAGAGGGTGTGAACTGGAGGGGTGTAGAGGGAGTACAGAGGAGGGTGTGGCCCAGAGGGTGTAGAGGAGGGTGTGGAGGGTGTAGAGGAGGGTGTAGAAGGAGGGTGTAGAAGGAGGGTGTAGACAGAGGTGTAGAGAGGGTGTGAAGAGGTGTAGAAGGGAGGGTGTGGAGGGTGTAGTGAGAAGTGCAGAGGGTGTGAAGAAGTGTGAGAGGAGGGTGTGGGCTGGAGTGTGTGGACGGAGGGTGTAGAGAGGGTGTGGAGAGGGTGTAGAGGAGGGTGTAGAGTGGGTGTGTCGAGGAGGTGTAGATGGAGGGTATGGAGGAGGGTGTATAGGAGTGTGTGAAGGGGTGTAGAAGAGGAGGGTGTGGAGATATAGGAGGGTGTAGAAGGGGATAGAAAGGAGGAGTGTAGGAAGGAGGTGTGGATGAAAATGTAGAGGAGGGTGTGGAAGGAGGTGTGAATTGAGGATGTAGAGGGAGGTGTGAAGAGGAGGGTGTGGCGTGTGGTGTGTGGAGGGAGGTGAAAAAGGAGGGTGTGGAAAGGAGTGATGATGGATGGTGTGGAAGGAGGGTGTAGATGGAGGGAGTATGGAGAAGGAGGGTGTATGAGAAATTGTAGAGGGTGTGGAAGGAGGTGTGGAGAGGGTGTAGAGGAGGGTGGCGGAGGAGAGTGTGAAAATGGTGTGGGGAGCGTGTAGAGAGGAGTGTAGAGAGAGGTTTTAGAGGAGGGGGTGTAGAAGGAGAGTGTGAAAGAGGTGTGGAGGAAGATGTAGAGGGAGGGTGGGAAGGTGTAGAGGAGGGTGTGGAGGTGTGAAATCATGAGTTGTAGAGGAGGGTGTGGGTGAAGGTGTAGAGGAGGGTGTGAGGGCAATAAGTGAGTGTAGAGGGAGGGTGTGGAGGGAGGGTGTGGAGTGAAGGTGTGGAGGGAGGGTGTAGAAGGAGAGAGAGGTAATAGGGAACGACGGGTCATAACTAGAAGGTCAACCCTCACCTGCGATACAAGGTAAACCAGATAAACCCTCCTCTACTACCTCCTCCTTCCTTCATCGGTCCTCCCTACTGCCTCCCCTCCCTTCATGTCAGTCCTCCTACTACCCTCCCTCCTTCCTTCATCAGTCCCTCCCTACCTCCCTCCCTTCATTCATCAGTCCCTCCCTACTACCCTCCCTCCCATCCTTCATCAGTCCCTCCCCACTACCCTCCCTCCCTTCCTTCATCAGTCCCTCCTACTACCCTCCCTCCCTTCCTTCATCAGTCCTAGCAGCTACCCTCCTCACTTCTTCATCAGTCCCTCCCTACTACCCTCCCTCCCAGCCTATTCATCAGTCCTCCCTACTACCCTCCCTCCCTTCCTTCATCAGTCCTCCTACACCCTCCTCCCTTCCTTCTTCAGTCCCTCCCCACACCCTCCTCACTTCCTTCATCAGTCCCTCCCCACTACCCTCCCTCCCTTCCTTCTTCAGTCCCTCCCCACTACCCTCCCTCCCCTTATTCATCAGTCCCTCCTACTACCATCCCTCCTTCTCCATCAGTCCCTCCTACCCTATACCTCCTTCTTCTTGATCCCTCCTACTACCCTCCTCCTTCCTTCATCAGTCCTCCACACTACCCTCCCTCCCTTCCTTCATCAGTCCCTCCTACTACCCTCCCTCACTTCCTTCAATCAGTCCTAACCCTTTACCCTCCCTCCTTCAGCCCCATCAGTCCCTCCCTACCACCCTACCTCCCTTCCTTCATCAGTCCCTCCCCCCTACCCGCCCTCCCTTCCTTCTTCAGTCCTCCCTACCCTCCCTCCCTTCCTTCTTCAGTCCCTCCTACTACCCTCCCTCCTTCTATTCTTCAGTCCTCCTACTACCCTCCTCCATTCCTTCATCAGTCCCTCCTACTGCCCCTCCCTCCTTCCTTCTTCAGTCCCTCCCAACTACCCTCCTCCCTTCCTTCATCAGTCCTCCCTACCCTCCTCCCTTCCTTCTTCAGTCCCTCCTACTACCCTCCCTCCTTCCTTCTTCAGTCCTCCTACTACCCTCCCTCCCTTCCTTCTTCAGTCAATCCTACTACCTCCTCCCTTCCTTCTTTAGTCCCTCCCTACTACCTCCCTCCTTCCTTCATCAGTCCCTCCCTACTACCCTCCCTCCCTTCCTTCATTAGTCCCTCCCTACTACCCTCCCTCCCTTCCTTCATCAGTCCTCCCTACTACCCTCCCTCCTTCCTTCATCAGTCCTCCTACTACCCTCCTCCCCTTCCTTCTTAGTCCCTCCTATTCACCCTCCCTCCTTCCTCTTCAGTCCTCCTACTACCCTCCCTCCTTCCTTCATCAGTCCCTCCCTACCCTCCCTCCTTTCTTCATCAGTCCTCCTACCCTCCCTCCTTCGTAGTCAGTCCTCACCTACCCTCCCTCCTTCCTTCATCAGTCCCTCCCTACTACCTCCACCCAGCCTTCATCCAGTCCTCTCCTGCCCTCCTCCCTTCCTTCTTCAGTCCTCCCACTACCCTCCTCCCCTTCATGTCAGTCCCTCCCCACCACCCTCCCTCCTTCCTTACTTCCAGTCCCTCCTACTACCCTCCCTCCCTTCCTTCATCAGTCCCTCCCTACTCTGTCCCTCCCCCCTTCCTCCATCAGTCCCTCCCTACCACCCTCCTCCTTCCTTCTTCAGTCCCTCCTACTACCCCTCCTCCTTCCTTCATCAGTCCTTCCTACTACCCTCCCTCCTTCAACCATCAGTCCCTCCCTACTACCCTCCCTCCTTCCTTCATCAGTCCCTAGCAACTACCCTCCTCCTTCCTTCATCAGTCCTCCTACTACCCTCCCTCCCTTCCTTCATTAGTCCCTCCTACTACCTCCCTCCCTTCCTTCATCAGTCCTCCTACCCTCCCTCCCTTCCTTCATCAGTCCTCCTCTTTCCCTCCCTCCTTTTCCTTCTTCAGTCCTCCCTACTGCCCTCCCTCCCTTCAGCTAACTGGTCCTCCCTACTACCCTCCTCCCCTTCAGCCCCATCAGTCCCCTCCCTACCTCCTCGCCTCTTTTCATCAGTCCCTCCCTCTACCCTCCCTTCCTTCATCAGTCCCTCCCCTACTACCCTCCCTCCCTTTCTTCATCAGTCCCTCCCTACTACCCTCCCTCCCTTCCTTCATCAGTCCCTCCCCACCTCCCTCCTTCCTTCTTCAGTCCCTCCCTACCACCCTACCTCCCTTCCTTCTTCAGTCCCTAGCAACTACCCTCCCTCCCTTCCTTCATCAGTCCCTCCCTACTACCACTCCTCCTTCCTTCTTCAGTCCCTCCCTACTACCCTCCCTCCCTTCCTTCATCAGTCCCTCCTACTACCATCCCCTCCTTCCTCCATGGTCCCTCCCTACCACCCTACCTCCCTTCCTTCTTCAGTCCCTCACCTACCCCCTCCCTCCTTCCTTCATCAAGTCCCTTCCCTACTACCCTCCCTCCTTCATTACATCAGTCCCTCCCTACTACCCTCCCTCCCTTCCTTCTTCAGTCCCTCCCCACTACCCTCCCTCCCTTCCTTCATCAGTCGCTCCCACTACCCTCCCTCCTTCCTTCTTCAGTCCTCCTACTACCCTCCTCCTTCCTTCATCAGTCCTTCCTACTACCTCCTCCTTCTTCATCAGTCCCTCCCCTACTACCCTCCCTCCCTTTCTTCTTCAGTCCCTCCCCACTACCCTCCCTCCTTCCTTCTCAGTCCCTCCCCACTACCCTCCTCCTTCCTTCTTCAGTCCCTCCCTCCTGCCCTCCCTCCCTTCCTTCATCAGTCCCTTCCTACTACCCTCCCTCCCTTCCTTCATCAGTCCCTCCCAACTACCCTCCCTACCTTCCTTCATCAGTCCCTCCCTACCCTCCTCCCTTCAGTATTCAGTCCCTCCCCACTACCCTCCCTCCCTTCCTTCTTCAGTCCCTCCCCACTACCCTCCCTTCCTTCCTTCTTCAGTCCTCCTACCCTCATGCTTCCTTCTTCAGTCCTCCCTACCCTCCCTCCCTTCCTTCATCAATCCCTCCATTATACCCTCCTATCCTTCATTAATCAGTCCCCCTACTACCCTCCCTCCTTCCTTCTTCAGTCCTCCTACTACCCTCCTCCTTCCTTCCATCAGTCCCTCCCTACTACCCTCCCTCCCTTCCTTCATCAGTCCCTCCTTACTACCTCCCTCCCTTCCTTCTTTAATTCCTCCCCACCTACCTCCTCCTTCACCTTCATCAGTCCTCCCACTACCCACCCTCCCTTCCTTCTTCAGTCCTCCCTACCTCCTCCCTTCTTCTTCAGTCCCTCCCTACTACTCCCTCCTCCCTTCATTCATCAGTCCCTCCTCTCTCCTCCTCCCTTCCTTGTCCAGTCCCTCCTACCCTCCCTCCCTTCCTTCTTCAGTCCCTCCCTACTACCCTCCCTCCCTTCCTTCATCAGTCCCTTCCCTGCCACCTCCCTTCCTTCTTCAGTCCTCTCTACCCTCCTCCCTTCGACTATCAGTCCTCCCTACTGCCCTCCTCCTTCAGCTATTCCAGTCCTCCCTACTACCCTCCTCCTTCCTTCCTCAGTCCCTCCTACCCTCCCTCCCTTCCTTCACTCAGTCCCTCCCTACTACCCTCCTCCCCCTTCCTTCATCAGTCCCTCCCTACTACCCTACCTCCCTTCCTTCATCAGTCCCTCCCTACTACCCTCCCTCCCTTCCTTCATCAGTCCCTCCCTACTACACTCTCTCCCTTCCTTCATCAGTCCCTCCCTACTACCCTCAATCCCTTGTCATCAGTCACCTACTACCCTCCCTCCCCTTCAGCCATCAGTCGCTCCCTTCTACCCTCCCTCCCTTCCTTCATCAGTCCCTCCCTACTACCCTCCCTCCCTTCCTTCATCAGTCTCTCCCTACTACCCTCCCTCCCTTACTTCATCAGTCCCTCCCTTCTACCCTCCACCTTCTTTCATCAGTCCATCTAAACTTAATCAGTCCCTCCTTCTGCAGCCACCTCCCTTCTTTCATCAGTCCCTTCCTACTACCCTCCCTCCCTTCCTTCATCAGTCCCTTCCTACTTCCCTCCCTCCCTTCATTAATCAGTCCCTCCCTACTACCCTCCCTCCCTTCCTTCATCAGTCCCTCCCTACTACCCTCCCTCCCTTCCTTCTTCAGTCCCTCCCCCCTACCCTCACTCCCTTCCTTCATCAGTCCCTCCCTACTACCCTCCCTCCCTTCCTTCTTCAGTCCCTCCCTACTACCCTCCCTCCCTTCCTTCATCAGTCCCTCCCTACTACCCTCCCTCCCTTCCTTCATCAGTCCCTCCCTACTACCCTCCCTCCTTCATGCATCAGTCCTCCCTACTACCCTACCTCCCTTCCTTCATCAATCCCTCCTACCTCCCTCCTTCCTTCATCAGTCCCTCCTGCCTCTCCCTTCCTTCATCAGTCCCTCCTACTACCCTCATCCTTCAGCCATCAGTCCTCTACACCCTCCCTCCTTCTTCATCAGTCGCTCCCTTCTACCCTCCTCCCTTCCTTGTCAGTCCCTCCCTACTACCTCCTCCTTCCTTCATCAGTCTCTCCTACTACCCTCCTCCTTACTTCATCAGTCCACTCCTTCTACCCTCCCACCCTTCTTTCATCAGTCCCTTCCTTCATCAGTCCCTCCCTTCTACCCTTCCTCCCTTCCTTCATCAGTCCCTTCCTACAACCCACCCTCCCTTCCTTAATCAGTCCCTTCCTACTTCTCCTCCTTCATTAATCAATTCTCCCTGCTACCTCCCTCCTTTGTTCATCAGTTCCTCCCTTCTACCTCCTCATTCCTTCATCAGTCCCTTCCTACTACCCTCCCTCCCTTCCTTTATCAGTCCTTCCCTACTTCCCTCCCTCCCTTCCTTCATCAGTCCCTCCCTACTACCCTCCCTCCCTTCCTTCATCAGTCCCTCCCTACTACCCTCCCTCCCTTCCTTCATCAGTCCTCCCTACTACCCTCCTCCCTTCCTTCATCAGTCCCTCCATACTTCCTCCTCCTTCATCCATCAGTCCACTCCCTTCTACCCCTCCCTACCTTCAGCCATCAGTCCCACTCCCTTCTACCCTCCTCTTCCTTCATCAGTCCTCCTTCTACCCTCCTCCTTCCTTCATCTGTCTCCTTCTACCACTCCTCCCATCCTTCATCAGTCCTTCCCTACTGCCCTCCCTCCCTTCCTTATCAGTCCTCCCTGCTTCCCTCCCTCCTTCCTTCATCAGTCCTCCTTCTACCCTCCTCCCTTCCTTCATCAGTCCTCCTTCACCTCCCTCCTTCCTTCCTCAGACCCTTCCTGCTACCCTCCCTCCTTCCTTCATCAGTCCCTCCCTACTGCCCTCCTCCCTTCCTTCATCAGCCCCTCAGGGAAAACTCAAGGAGCTATTTGAATATTTTCTTCTCCTACCACCCCTATGTTTTCATATTCTGTAGACATTTATTAATAAACAGAATACATTTGCAGAAAGGCAAAGCTTATGAATACAATGGTACAATGTATTAAAGATCATGAATTTCCTCCAGCTCCTTGAAGCCGGACCTGAGCCAAGTAGCTGTAAACATTTTCCCCTTTGGATAGCCATGCTGAGGCAGCTGGAACATGAAAGTGGCTGCTCTTGGGTCCCTGGTGGTGTCGATGAGTCCTGGAACCCAATTCTTTTGTGAGAGGAAACGTGTTGGCATTTTCCCATGATCCCAGGTCTCACAGTCCACTGGGACAATTGATACTGTTGGCTTATGTCCCTCTACTTGCTGATGATCTTGTACTCCTCCCTGTGGTCAGCAGCTCCTCCCTGTCGCCCAACACTGTGATGGATGTAAGTGTCAGCCAGTGTGGACACACAGGTATAGTCCCATGCTAAAACACCACATTCTTCCAAGGATAAACCTTGGTGATGATCCACGTCAGGAGCAGTTTGCTGGGTTAATAGGTATTGTTGGCTGCTAGTGATCAGGGCTCCCTCTTGGCTGGAGCATCCAGCCTTCTGTAAAGGTTCTCTTTATGATATCATTGATTTCCATTGTCTTACGCCTGTACTTAGTTTGTAACAGTTAAGACCATGTAGACCGTATTGGTCTGCTTGCTCTTCACCGCAAATACACGTATATTCTGTGTGAACTGGGGCAGCAAGGCACAGAGCCACTGCTCTGTGCCTTGCGTTCTGAGTCGCGTTCCCATTGCCGATATGGGAACTGTTTGGAGGAAGTCCCTGGAGTGAGGTGCGCTCACAGCCTGGAGACGGGCAATCTCCCTATCTGATGTTGCAGCCCTGAGCATGTTGGCAAGCACCTTTTCAGCAATCGGGCCATCCCAGTTTGACTGTGAGCAGTGCTCATATATATATACACATACAAACATAAATACATACTTACATATATCTTCTCTTACTTTCTCTCTCAAAAATCCCATCACATTTTTTAATTAATTCCCAGTACGCACAAAACATTTAATTGTTGGAAAATTACAAATTAAAACACTCATTAATACAACAAACGCTCACTGCATAAGAAATAGAGAGTGACGTCAGTCAGTCTTGGATGTTAACAACCTTCACTCTGAGTGACTAGAATGGTCAGCATCAAGGACTCAGCTTCTATTTGGATAACTGCTCGTGTGTGTGTGTGTACTCTCCTAATTGTACTCACTTGTGGTTGCAGGGGTCGATTAATAGCTCCTGGCCCCGCTTCTTCACTGATTGGTACTAGGTCAGTCTCTCCCTGCTCCATGAGCTTTATCAAACCTCGTCTTAAAACTGCCTCCACTAGGTCACTTTCCAGACTGTTCCACTTCCTGACAACTCTCTGACTGAGAAAATGCTTCCTAACTTCCCTGTGACTCATCAGAGTCCTCAGCTTCCAATTGTAACCCCTTGTTTCTGTGTCCCATCTCTTGAACATTCTGTCTTTGTTCACCTTGTCAATTCCTCGCAGTATTTTATATGTCGTTATCATGTCTCCCTTAACCCTCCTGTCCTCCAGTGTCGTAAGGCCGATTCCCCTAAACCTTTCTTCGTAGAACATTCCCCTTAGCTCTGGGTTTAGTCTTGTTGCAAACCTTTGCACTTTTATTACAATTGATTTGGTGATTGTGCGATAATACTCTTCGGAGGCAATGTTACTTTATTTGGGGTCTTGTACGTGGGAAGCGTGTTTAAGTTGCCCAGGCCAGGAGGTGCATGCCTGGGAGAGAGAGACAGAGTAAACCTTGTTGCCTGAGTGAGGTCGGCTGCCAAAGTGTGACAGGGTAAGCGTTGTGCAGGCTGAGATTGGTAGGCCTATGCCACTAGGTGTCAGCACCAAAATGCCACCAAATATGAACCCAACTGGGCATACTTCGCTTGGCTACCTACCAATAGTCTTTCTCGACCATGATTAACTGAAAAATCTCTCAGTCTTTCTCAGGAACAGGGAACAGATCACAGAATAAAAACATATAAATATACATGAGACATGAATAAAAAAAAACTTATTACAGGGAGGGAAGATGCTTCGAAGGGCATCATTGCTTACCTTCCTGCGTCTGGACAGATACTGCAACACAGGAGACATCGCTGCGGCTGAGCTGTGACGTAGCAGGGTATGGTCTCCTCTGGAATGGTGAAGCAGTCATCATGGAGTAGTCGCTGCTGGGTTCACTCAATCTGGGGCACAACCTGCTGGTGCTCTTGAGTGAGGCGTCGTCAGTACTCAGCAACTGGGTAGGACTTCTTGTGCCAAGCGACTCAGGAGGACATTTCTCGACTGGTGCTGTCGCTGGGCAGTCACTGCCGGCGAGAGTGGGGTGAGTTGTAGCAGAGACGACTCAGGCGAG
>NC_091296.1:53732154-53791552 GCF_038502225.1 Cherax quadricarinatus | reverse complement strand
ACACAACAATAATGTACAATGAATAAGATACATGTGCGGTACTTGGGTGTTTTTTCAGAAATGTTGAATTGCACAGCAGGCTTCTACAGACCAACTTCCATCAAGGCTTAGGGACCGAGCACCTATCAAGCCTGTTGTAACGGCGAAAGGTTTTGTCAATAAAGATACCCAAGAGGTGCCCATGTATCTTATTCAAAAACTTTTAATGACGTACATTACTTGTACTTCTGTATGTACTTTGTGTATGGTAATAGTAATACTTCACCTGTAGCAAGGGAAACTGTAGTTGTAGTGGAATAGCAGTAGCAGTAGATTAGCAATAACTCATTGTAGTAGTATCAGTAGTAGTAGTAGCAGTAGTTTTAGAAGCAAAGTTATTAATAATACGCAAACACTCAAATACATAAACACATCATCACCCACCATCATCATAGGTGGGAGCTAAGATCCTCTGGCAAGGAGTGTTGCTCTTGCCCCAGGTAGTCTTCTTGAGGTTGTTGCAGGAGCCATCAGGGGTACGGTATTTACTGTTGGGATCACAGGAGGGCCGACGAGGACACATACTTCCTAGTAAGGTGTCCTGTACATGCAGGCCCCTCAAACCAAAGCCACCTTGCTGGGGCGTCAGGCTGAAACTGTGAAAGACTCTGTTGAAGAGTACAGGAACTTCTCTGAGTCATGTATCTCCTGCCTCACTAAACACAAAATATTGTAAGAAAGATTGGAAAATTTATTATACCCAGATGTAGCTCATGTGTCCTATCATCCTTCCTCCAGCAAACTACCTCCCCAACACCTACTCTCTGAGCATGTTGGAGGACGCGGCAACGATGGTAGCTGCGGCCTCGTTCATCCTCTTGGCTCTCTTGCTGGTCTTAAAGACCCGCAGGTGGACGCTGGCGGGGGAGTCTAGTGGCAACACTATGTTGTTCCTGGGGAAATATAGAAGTTATAAGACTCTTCAAGGTAGTAATGGGCTAAGGAGCATCTAGTATTTTCAGAAATCTTCCCTTCATACATGTATATTTATCTCTGGCTCGGTTGAATATCTGGGAAGTCTGGGTTTAGGTCAGATGATGCTGACAAAGTTAACAAAGAAGTGAATTACTTATACAAGACGTGACAGGGATAGTTTTTTTACCAAGGTTTTGAGGGAGAGATCTGTTAAGTGTATGATCACCCAGACTTTGCTTGTAATTACAGCACAAGGGTTGTTTATAGAGGAGAGATTATTATTATTTTATTTTTAACATCGGCCGCCTCCCGTCGAAGTACGGTGACCCAAAGACAAGAGGATAAACATTTACCCTCATTCATTCACTCGCTGTCTCTCCAGAACCATCCTGACAGCACAATTCAAATGAACCCCCGAACTAAAACATCCTCGCCCCTCGTTCAGACTCCAAGACTCATCTACGGGTAACTGGTTTTCCTGAATTTCTTCATGTTTCCTTGCTCACACTGGTGAACACTTCACCAGATGGATCGTAAAAATTGGAACTGACCACCGCATGAAACAGCTATATGATCTTTGTCAAGAAAGACAACAGCGGCGCTTCTCCTCTCCATGGAATATTACCCCACTCCAAACCGACCGCTGTCCCTGCGAAAAAGCTACTTAAATCCTAACCAAAGCTTCGCCTTGAAGCCAAGCAGGATGCCTTACTGTACTAATGACTTAGTCACACAGCACACTCTTTCACAAATTATTTATGTTGATGGTTCTGTTCACCAATCCACTGGTGCAGCTGGTAGTGCTGCTGTTGTCACACAGAGTGATGGCTCTCATAAAGAAATTGGAGCACGCATCAATAACTGGGCCTCTACCCTTCAAACAGAACAGTTTGCCATACTCCTTGCACTCAAATGTGTCCATGTACCTAAGGCTGACACTTAAATTGTAACTGATTCTGTCATCTATAAATGCTCTCAACTCATTAAGTATAAACTGCGGTATGCTTGTGTCAAAAGCCAGACACAGGTGTGGTAGAACTGTGGACAGCGGAGTCGGAGTGCACCTTCTGTAGATTCCATCTCACAGTGATGTTCAGATGCATGATGTAACTGATCAATTGGCTAAGTTATATTCTCTCAAAGAGGAAGTAGATTACAATCTTGGCTGTTTGAGAATATGTCTATGGTGCATCCAACAAGATAAGCAGACTCTTGAATGTCACTACTGCCTGGCTCCGGCTGGGTTACAAGTATCTGTGGAGGTTAAATCACCACCACCAGATGTAGACCAAACGAAATGTAAACTTTGCCAGATAGACAATTGTCACACCCTACGTCATTATGTACTGGAATGCGATAAAATTAATGAATTCAGAGACAACTCACTCAGAAATGTTCAAGAAATGTCAGAGCATTTTATCCATGGTGGTATATTACAAACCATTCTGGAAAAATACCCTGACTTTGCTCACACTGTGTGTGTCTGTGCTCACCTAATTGTGGTTGCAGGGGTCGACCCATAGCTCCTGTGTGTGTGTGTGTGTGTGTGTGTGTGTGTGTGTGTGTGTGTGTGTGTGTGTGTGTGTGTGTGTGTGTGTGTGTGTGTGTGTGTGTGTGTGTGTGTGTGTGTGTGTGTGCGTGTGTGTGTGTGTGTTTGTGTGTGTGTGTGCGTGTGTGTGTGACCTAATTAATGTCTGCATAAAAAACTCATTATAACTGTGACCAGATATAAACATGTAAATACTTCATTACCACTGTTCAGCTATCATAACTCTGCGTTCCTGGACCCATTATGTACCTCTGTAATCTTTTGACTACCGCCCACAGGATGAGTATGACGTGTAAAAAAATTAGGTTAAACTAAACTTGTTCACACTTCAATAACACATTAACTCAAAAAAAAACTACTTAGTCTCCACTCATTCTAACAGTCACAAAAGCCTATTAGAAGTTCAAGTCTCTCCTATCCTTCCAGGAACGACACCTACCCTGCCTTCCTCCACCCAAGATCTGTAGTCATACTAATTAGCTTCATCCTTTCTAAATTCCCAAGCCATCTCAATAACCTCTCTTCAGCGCTCTAAGGTATACTCTTGGCAACCCCGCATAGTTCCAGGTTCCAGGTTCCAGGCATAATACTCACAACACATTGTTCTAATCTGATGTCCAATATTTTATTCTCGAATCGTTTTGCTACTCTCATCACCTTACTCTTTTTATATTCAGTTTTATTACTATTATTATTATTATTATTATTATTATTATTATTATTATTATTATTATTATTATTATTATTATTATTATTATTATTATTATTATTATAATACTCATAGGAAAGACAAAAAATTGAAGGTTCAAGTAGCGCCTTGATAATGGGAGACAATCAAATTTAATCCAAGGAACGAAAGGACAGTTTCTATTCCTTGGATCGAGAGCCCTTCATCAGTATGAAAGCCTCTACACTGAAAAGCAGAAAAGAGATAGATGTTTAGCCTCGGTTGTTTCTGTTTTACTGGAGCACAGATAACATGACTCCCCTCCTATATATCCACACTGATGCGGAGAAGTTATAATGGTTGCTGCCTGAGTGTTGCCTGAACTAATATATTCTTATTATTAACTGTAACTGACTGATTGCTGCATGAGAGAGCGTACTCTAGGTACTAACACTAACTTCTTGAGCTAGTGTACTCTAGGTGTTAACAGTAACTTCCTGAACTAGTGTACTCTAGGTACTAATAGTAACTGCCTGTGGTTCTGTGGTAAAACTCTTTGTCATGGTTGTGGGAGGCAGTGGTCTCACAGACTGGTCATACACACCTAAGGAGGGGTAATGGTGCACCTTCTATCATTGTGAGTTTATGTCATTTTCATTCTCTCCCATTCCCTTCTTCACTTTGTATCGTTCTCTCTCTCTTTCCTTATCCTCCTCCTCCTCTCTCTCTCCTACCGTTTTTCAACTCTTCCTTTCCTACACTCTCCCTCTCTTCCTCCCACTTTCTTTCCCTCTCACCGGATAAGGTCGTCCTCGAGGTGGCTGATGTTGTTCACATGTTGGAGACCTTTATCACAGGCAGCGTTGACCATATCTGAGTTCAGTCTTTTCATCTGGACATTAATGTTAGGGCTAGTGAACACCTTCTTGCTCACCAACGACGCCGAGGCTGTCGACATAAAAATATATAGGGTTAGAACTCATGACAAGGGAGTCGTAAAACTCCAGGCCAGTGCGTAAACAACTGGGCCAGTTGGCTACAATAAGATTCATCCAAGTAGGTATACTTATACATCATAGAATGGTTAGCATGAGCCACCACTGTGACCACAAATGCAAGTTTTTACAGATGAATCTCCCGCTGGCGAGAGGAACAGAGACGGAGACCATAAGAAGAAGAAAAAGAAATAGTGGTTTTGGTAAGGCTGTTAGCGGAAATAGTAGTAGAAGTAGTACTGGTAGTAGAAAGGAGGGAAAGTAGCATCAGGCCTATAACAGGATCTGAATTTGAGAATCTGTAATATTTTTTAAGTACATTGGTATTGAAGGTCAAAAGCCCATTATTTAAATACATTTATATGGTCCATAAAATCACTTTTGTTTATTAGTCTTAAAGAAAATTCAATAGTATTAGAAGAATGTTAAGACAAAGATTTAAGGTACCTACCGACGAGGGTAGCTGGAGGACAGCAGACCCCAGGATCACCATCAGGCAGAGAACACTCTAACTGGATCTAATTACAAATATAAAGAAGCTCACCATAACAAAAACTGGAAACGTTTGATGTAGTAGAAACGTTCATATCAAACATATGAGAGATAAAAGTTTAAATCATGAGATAAACACATGAAAAATGTTTGAGAGATAAAAGTATAAAATATGAGGGATTGACACATGAAAATCATACAAAGGATAAACCTAAATTACTGGGAGTGGTGATAGTCCCTACAACTGTATTTCTTAAAATGTAGACGAGAAAAATACATCCTGATCTACCCTTGGAAGATACTGGGAGGATTGGTCCTAAAGCTGCACATCGAAACTACTGCTTCGTGAACACAATAGTCCTAGCATACTGTGCAGGATACCTCCAATGAAAAGAAGGGGAGCAACGAGTACAGTGAGAGAAAACTGAATAAACGTTAAGGGACCACGACTCTCCCACACCCTCCATGCATAAAGGGGATTACCAATAAACTCCTAGCTGTCTTCAAGAGAGAACTCTGTAGATTTCTCAAGATAGTTCCTGAATAGCTGGTTGTGGTGCATATACGTTGGACTGCGGACAGAGGGCGCTAGCAACTTGCTCAATCAGGCCAGGAATCAGGAGGCCTGATCTGGAACCGTGCCGTTAGGGCAGTGATCTCCGCAAGCAACTCCTGGTAAACTCCAGGTACTCGTTGTCTTTTCTTCCTAAGGGTAAAGGTGCCTGCATGTCATGACGCAGGTGAGAATTCACACTCATGACTCTTTTGTTTGCGCAGTTTTTAACACTGAGGATAATGCGAGATCTTAGTTAACAATTACGTGCATGAAGGGCGAATAAATTCAAAACATCTCTAATAGTGGAATCAGGAAGTGTGTGTGTGTAAAACCAGTGACTTTATAGTAAAAGTTGGAGCCTTTCACCTTCAGTAAAACACCTAACATCGCCACACCTGACTGCCTAGATCACCTAATTTACCTCCCATATATAGTCTTTGTTTTTTCCTGTTCAGTGCATTGACAAAAAAGAACTGTGGACGAAACGATACTTAATAAAACGTAAATGCTGCAAAAGGGCCTCTTTTGCACAGTTTGTGGGTAATGTCATACCTGTACTTGTGTGACTGCCTCGCTGCAGTGTATGAAGGATGCTGTCACTTAGCACAGCTGATTATCTTACCTGATCTACGGCTGAGGGGCAGCTCACTAAGGAAGCGCAGGAACAATCCCCGGAAGTAAAGAGATTGGGTTCTAAGGGCCTCGAAATTCTCTCCAAAAATCCTGCGTAAAATACATTGGGCTTGATGTATATATGGCGCAAGGTAAACGTCTATATTATTATTATTATTATTATTATTATTATTATTATTATTATTATTATTATTATTATTATTATTATTATTATTATTATTATTATTATTTTAAGATGTATGAACAATATTTGTTTTTCATATTTTAACGATTAAAGTAGAAGAATAGCAGTATGCTCATATGGAAACTCTGAAACTGTAAGAGTCATACAGAGCCTGGGGAATGGGAGCAATCTGGTTTGATCCGAGGAAGTGGAGGGAGGCTCTTATTCCTTGGATCAAGTAGTAGCAGCAGCAATAGTATACTATACGAGCACAAACCTGAAGCAGGTTCCGGAAAGAAAATTTGTCTGATAACTCTAACTATTGGCAAATCATTGTCATTATCATCATGATCATTATCATCATGATGGTGTTTAAGAGGGTCCTGGGCTGCCATGGTTGACCTTACCACCATCACTATCATCACCACCACCATCACATTCAACCACCACCACCACCACCACCTCATCTTCCAGCTGATCTCAGCTACTGCTGTGATTACTGAGTCTGTTACTGCTGCTGCCGTTATTGTTCCTACTGTTGCTGCTGCGCCTGCTGCTCTCAGCTTCTGCTCGTCCTGCTGTTGATCTTAGCTAATGGCACAGTTGTCTGTTGGAAAACACAGTTTACATTATTCCAGAAGTTTACATAAACAAAGTTTCCATAATCACTGGTCAGCCCCAAACTGAGAAACTTCAGATTTACAGAATATGAGTGAAAAATAAAAGCGGCAACAAAAGAATATAAACGCTACAGAATTTTTGAAATTGCCTAGTCTTCATTGCAGATTAATAAGTAACATCCTGCTAGGTCAGTGTTGAGAATTCTAGCATTATATTTCCTGACGAATTAACATGAAACCAAAAAGTCTTGCAAAATATGTGCTTACATTCACTGTATACATTGTTTCCTGCGTAATTTCATAATATCCGTTATTCCTGTAATTATTTTCCAATTTCTGAAGCCTGGTCTGGGACCAAGCCGCGGAAGAGACGGTTCCCAAACTTATCAAGAGACATACGATTGCTACACCAACAGCAGAAGTATCATCCCGTGTAAGTCTTAAATATTAAACAGTTTGATTTAGCTTTATTTACCTTATTACAATTTAGTGATTTAATGTTAGAAGTTTATGATTGATAACCAGGTGGCCACAGTAGTCATAACTTCATCTTAAGTTAGTTGCATATAAGTTAGTTGCATATAAGTTAGTTGCATATAAGTTAGGACATCTGGATGTGTAATTATTGGTAGCAAGAGTAAAACAAAACTCAAACAGTAGGTGTTGTTGTACCTTAGATAAAACTCAAATGTGAAAAGGTGTTGCTGCGCTCTTGATAAGACGAAACACAGCAGTAGTAGTAGTAGTAGTAGTAGTAGTAGTAGTAGTAGTAGTAGTAGTAGTAGTAGTAGTAGTAGTAGTAGTAGTAGTAGTAGTAGTAGTAGTAGTAGTAGTAGTAGTAGTAGTAGTAGTAGTAGTAGTAGTAGTAGTAGTAGTAGTAGTAGTAGTAGTAGTAGTAGTAGTAGCAGTAGTAGCAGTAGTAGTAGTAGTAGTAATAGTAGTAGTAGTAGTAGTAGTAGTAGTAGTAGTAGTAGCAGTAGTAGTAATAGTAGTAGTAGTAGTAGTAGTAGTAGTAGTAGTAGTAGTAGTAGTAGTAGTAGATACAGTAGCAGCAGTATAATAGTTTGGTAAATGAGTTAATGACGCCCCATTAACCAATATGTACATCTGTAACATTAATCATAGTTACACTCAGATTCCACTGTAACCATGTAGCTTCACTCTTCAACATTGTTGTTAAAACACTTCACTACAGTATATTGTTACACTCTACTACAATTATACAGTTACACTGTATAACAATCTTTTAGTTGTATATACTCTATTACATAGTTACACTCCACCACCACACAGTTACACTCCACCACCACACAGTTACACTCCACCACCACACAGTTACACTCCACCACCACACAGTTACACTCCACCACCACACAGTTACACTCCACCACCACACAGTTACACTCCACCACCACACAGTTACACTCCACCACCACACAGTTACACTCCACCACCACACAGTTACACTCCACCACCACACAGTTACACTCCACCACCACACAGTTACACTCCACCACCACACAGTTACACTCCACCACCACACAGTTACACTCCACCACCACACAGTTACACTCCACCACCACACAGTTACACTCCACCACCACACAGTTACACTCCACCAACACACAGTTACACTCCACCACCACACAGTTACACTCCACCACCACACAGTTACACTCCACCACCACACAGTTACACTCCACCACCACACAGTTACACTCCACCACCACACAGTTACACTCCACCACCACACAGTTACACTCCACCACCACACAGTTACACTCCACCAACACACAGTTACACTCCACCACCACACAGTTACACTCCACCACCACACAGTTACACTCCACCACCACACAGTTACACTCCACCACCACACAGTTACACTCCACCACCACACAGTTACACTCCACCACCACACAGTTACACTCCACCACCACACAGTTACACTCCACCACCACACAGTTACACTCCACCACCACACAGTTACACTCCACCACCACAATATAGCTATACTCTACCACAATCATATTTACACTCCACCACAATCATAGTTACACTCCACCACAATCATAGTTACACTCCACCACAGTCATATAGTTACACTCAACCACAATCATAGTTACATTCCACCACAATCATAGTTACATTCCACCACAATCATAGTTACATTCCACTACAATCATAGTTACATTCCACTACAATCATAGTTACATTCCACTACAATCATAGTTACATTCCACCACAATCATAGTTACATTCCACCACAATCATAGTTACATTCCACTACAATCATAGTTACATTCCACCGCAATCATAGTTACATTCCACCACAATCATAGTTACATTCCACCGCAATCATAGTTACACTCCACCGCAATCATAGTTACATTCCACCACAATCATAGTTACATTCCACCACAATCATAGTTACATTCCACTACAATCATAGTTACATTCCACTACAATCATAGTTACATTCCACTACAATCATAGTTACATTCCACCACAATCATAGTTACATTCCACCACAATCATAGTTACATTCCACTACAATCATAGTTACATTCCACCGCAATCATAGTTACATTCCACCACAATCATAGTTACATTCCACCGCAATCATAGTTACACTCCACCGCAATCATAGTTACATTCCACCACAATCATAGTTACATTCCACCACAATCATAGTTACATTCCACCACAATCATAGTTACATTCCACCGCAATCATAGTTACATTCCACCGCAATCATAGTTACATTCCACCGCAATCATAGTTACACTCCACCACAATCATAGTTACACTCCACTACAATTGTAGTTATACTCCACCAAAATCATAGTTACACTCCACCACAATCATAGTTACATTCCACTACAATCATAGTTACATTCCACCACAATCATAGTTACATTCCACCACAATCATAGTTATACTGAACCACAATCATAATTACACTCCACCACGATCATAGTTATACTCCACCACAAAGTTGCACTCTACCACACTCATAGTTACATTCCACCAGAATCATAGGTATACTCCAACACAATCATAGTTACACTCCACCACAATCATAGTTATACTCCAGCACAATCATAGTTACACTCCACCACAATCATAGTTACACTCCACCACAATCATAATTACTCTCAACCACAATCATAGTTACACTCCACCACGCTCATAGCTACACTCCACCACAATCATAGTTATACTCCACCAGAATCATACTTATTCTCCACCACAATCATAGTTACACTCCACCACAATCATAATTACTCTCAAACACAATCATAGTTACACTCCACCACGCTCATAGCTACACTCCACCACAATCATAGTTACACTCCACCACAATCATAGTTATACTACACCACAATCATAGTTACACTTAACCACAATCATAGTTACACTCCACCACAATCATAATTACACTCCACCACAATCATAGTTATACGCCACCACAATCATAGTTACACTTAACCACAATCATAGTTACACTCCACCACAATCATAGTTATACTCCACCACAATCATAGTTACACTCCACCACCACATAGTTACACTCCACCACAATCATATATTTACACTCCACCACAATCATAGTTACACTCCACCACAATCATAGTTACACTCCACCACCACATAGTTACACTCCACCACAATCATAGTTACACTCCACCACCACATAGTTACACTCCACCACAATCATAGTTACACTCCACCACCACATAGTTACACTCCACCACAATCATATATTTACACTCCACCACAATCATAGTTTCACTCCACCACAATCATAGTTACACTCCACCACAATCATAGTTACACTTTACCACAGTCATATAGTTACACTCCACCACAATCATAGTTACACTTTACCACAGTCATATAGTTACACTCCACTACAAGCATAGTTACACTCCAACACAATCATAGTTATACTCCAACACAATCATAGTTATACTCCAACACAATCATAGTTACACTCCAACACAATCATAGTTATACTCCAACACAATCATAGTTACACTCCACCACAATCATAGTTACTCTCCATCACAATCATAGTTACACTCCATCACAATCATAGTTATACTCCAACACAATCATAGTTACACTCCACCACAATCATAGTTACTCTCCATCACAATCATAGTTACACTCCATCACAATCATAGTTACACTGCACCACAATCATAGTTATACTCCACCACAATCATAGTTATACTCCATAACAATCACATAAGCACACTCTACAACAATCATATAAGCACTTACATTGCATAACAATCATATTGGTAAACTCACTTCAAAACAATCATACTCGTACACTTCATAACAATCATAAAGGTACACTTCATAACAATCATAAAGGTACACTACATAACAATCATAAAGGTACACTTCATAACAATCATAAAGGTACACTTCATAACAATCATAAAGGTACACTACATAACAATCATAAAGGTACACTTCATAACAATCATAAAGGTACACTACATAACAATCATGAAGGTACACTACATAACAATCATAAAGGTACACTACATAACAATCATAAAGATACACTACATAACAATCATAAAGGTACACTACATAACAATCATAAAGGTACACTACATAACAATCATGAAGGTACACTACATAACAATCATAAAGGTACACTACATAACAATCATAAAGGTACACTACATAACAATCATAAAGGTACACTTCATAACAATCATAAAGGTACACTACATAACAATCATAAAGGTACACTTCATAACAATCATAAAGGTACACTTCATAACAATCATAAAGGTACACTTCATAACAATCATGAAGGTACACTTCATAACAATCATAAAGGTACACTTCATAACAATCATAAAGGTACACTTCATAACAATCATAAAGGTACACTTCATAACAATCATAAAGGTACACTTCATAACAATCATAAAGGTACACTTCATAACAATCATGAAGGTACACTTCACAACAATCATAAAGGTACACTTCATAACAATCATAAAGGTACACTTCACAACAATCATAAAGGTACACTTCACAACAATCATGAAGGTACACTTCATAACAATCATTAAGGTACACTTCATAACAATCATTAAGGTACACTTCATAACAATCATAAAGGTTGAAGGTTGAGACACTTACGCAACGCATGTGAATCTTTATTGAAGAAACGTTTGGCCACACAGTGGCTTCATCAGTCCAATACAGAGAAGAAAGGTGTAAGGAGAGGAGGAGTTTGAGGTAATCAGTCCCTCAGCCTGGAGTCGATGTGTTCAGTCCATCTATCTTATGTGTTGCATAAGTGTCCCAGTCTTCAACTTGTCGGTTTTTTAAACCATTTATCAAATCATATAGGCAAAGTTCATAACAATCATAAAGTCCCACTCCACATACACGTCATTATATTAGGATCATTATCTGAGAGTATTGATGTCACCACTATTCCTTATGTTCTAAGATGCAGGGGAATTTACAACGAATTCATGATGGGAGGGGGGTGATATCAGCTCCAATTCCTTGGATCACCAGATTCAAGACACTTGCCTCTCAACCCTTCCCCCTCCTGCCCTTGAAAGGTTTACGCTCTATGATCCTAGAGAATTTAACAGATGCAAGTACAGATTTAAACATTTAATATCTGGTTAATATCTACATAAAAATATAAGAACAACCAATGGTGTGTTCCTAATTTCTAAGTCGCCCTCATTTCTGTCCTAAATTCTTTTCCATTATTTGAGAATTAAACATCTTAATTAAACAAGAGTCGTCATGTTGCTTGAGAGGCTTAACACGTAACCTTGGATGGTCAGGTAAAAATGCTGTGTCCTTACGATACATCTCATGTATTTCATTGGGTGAATTTGTTGTATTTCTTTTACGTAGAAAGTGAGAAATTATCTGTCAGTTGAATGCTGAGTAAAATTAACCAGTAATGTGCGGATATGGGATTTAGTGTAAGCCGGTGTAGTGGGAAAGGGGATCCACCGTCTACTTATAAGGGTTTCAGTAGAGCATCGCTCACCGGGAGACAAGGTTATTCGTCACTGGGAAAGAACTTTTTATGAGCCAAGGAGAGGCCGTCATAAGCTTCCTTCTCTGGGTCGTTCAAGCTGCTCCTCAGGCAACCTATTTATGTGGACCTGATACTGTGGTTCGCACACTCAAGGCTGTCACACACGCGGATCACAGACACGCAGGTCACCAGCACTGCCCATTTATTACCTGGAGCAGAGACCTTCATATGTTTAATGAGACGGGAAATAAGCGTTCCTTATCCCCCTGCCTTCCCCCTCTTTCTTTTTCTCTTTCTCTTTTTCTCTGTCTCTGTCTGTCTGTCTCTCTCTCTCTCCTATTTATACGTTATATAAGTGTTACTTTCAGAATTCCAGTGTTTATTTACAAATTATTATCCTTCCTCAGCCTCATTTAAAGCTTTTTTTACTATTGAAAAACATACAAACACAAAACCAGAGCTAGCTTTTAGCCAGAGTTTTTATTTAGTCAACTTACTATTTCTATTATGTTCTTATGTAGAGAGAAATTATTCAAGACTTGAGTCATTCGATGAATGATTCAAGTCTTGAATAAGTCTTTCGTGATTTCTCACATTGATAATGTTAAAAATCACGAAAGTGCTTGGAATTTCACAATTTTGAGACATTATCATTCATACTACCATAAAACTAATACATGTCAGTCTAATTAGCTTACACGTTGTTGGTGACATCAGTTCCATCCTCGTCTGTTGCAATATTAATTATCATTACCAACAAATCGCATATGTATTTGTAAAAACAAATTGTACAAACCCTAGCTACAGCCTGCGTATATATATATATATTTCACTGGAGAGACACGTCGTACGTGTACCAGCCCACACCACTTCATGACCACCAAATATCACCTTGGAGAGTGAAAGCTTTCCTGGGCGAGCCATGGCAAAAATACTAATCATTGGGGTGACCTGACCTTGGTAAGCCAGTTAGCTTATGCAAGGGGATACCTCCTCGTACCTTCACACACATTTTAAATTACACCACATCACAGCTCCAGTTAAGAATGCATATCTCATTAATTTAATTGGCCAGTTTTCATTCGCCTGTTTTTTGTGTATCTTATATAAGCAGACCTATTGACACAAGACGAAAATATTTCCCTGCTCTCTGAGTGTCTGGGGTAATAAGAATAACTACGGCGGAAATAATAACTCTTGCAGAAAAGAATCCTTTTAATGCAACGTGAGGTGAAGTTAAGTATTGGGAGTTGGAGTGAGCGGGTAAAGTGACAATTTTATTATATGAATCATAAACAATTTGCACAAATAGGTCCAACTAACATGTACATTCGACTGTTTTGCTCAATGATATTGATGTAGTGAATCACTGCCGATTCTAAAATTCTGCGTTTCTTGGAACAGCTATGCTCTCCCCCAGTCCATGATGAGAGAATGAAGGATACAGTAGACTACGCAATAGCTGTTGGCTTTATCCCTCCTAAAGGCATATTAATGTTCCGGAAAGCGTGTCTGAAGGTCTCTGATGTTATCCCTGACATAAAGTTCATCGCAACCTGCACACGGTACGCTGTATATTCTCTAGCTGTGAAAATAGTTTGGATTTAGGGCAGTTTGGTATTAAATGTAGGGGAGAACCTACTCAGTAAATAACATAACTCGTCAACCAGATATACAAAGTAGCGATAAATTTGTACTAACCTGCATAGAAATAAGATCATAGAAAACATGCAGATCTTTCCCAGTGCCAAGGAGCAGAACGGCCAGTAATAACTATTACCGAGAAAGGAGGAAATCTAATAAACAGTTTAAATATAAAGCCAAAGGAATGAAATAAGGACAGAGCCAAAGCTAATTTCCACCCACCAAAAGTAGCAATAAATGGAAAAGAAACCTAAACAGGTAAAGAAGGGCCAGCACCGGAGTAGTAGACGATGATGAAGCAAATACAACTATTAGGCATCGAAGTTCCTGATGAGAAAGTTTCTCTTATATAACAAGGACATCAGAATCAGATGGGTTTTGGCGTCGATTATTAAAAATAGTTAAAATAATACCGCGGGGTCCTTCCCTCCACCACCACTGTGAATTAAGAGATAAGGGAGAGACAGCAAACGTGATACCAATATTCTAAAAAGGTAACAGATACAAAAGAGTCCTGAACTACAGAAAAATGTCCCAAACAAATGTAACTTATAAACTGCTGGAAAAGATTACCATTAAGAGACTTATCGAACGTCTGGAAAGTATTATATTCTTCGTAGAATACCAGCTTCAGTTCTTGTAGACACGACATTAGCAGAGGTCACACTGGATGGATCCAAATGATGTGCTGCCGACTACATATTTTGCAGCACAACAAGCTTTTAAAAGCTTTTTCATCAGTATGTCTTTCCATCATTTCAGAAATCCAAAATGGAAAGAGTGGGAAGGGTTGTTGCATATTCATAGATTTGTAAGTTTTTGTCACTGTCATCATAGACAGTTATCTAGCAAATTAGAAAAGCTTCCAAGCTTCGCACATCACTTGTAATTAGTCAGTGACCTGCAGGGGTCCCTGGCGCACTCAGAACCACTAGTCAAAGTTACTCCGCGTTCCTGTTTCAGAGTAATTTTGTACCATGTTCATGATGAAACGTTAAACCCATTGGGAGGTATTACAGGGGTTGAAGAATTTGAGGTAATTAGATTAATTCGAGAAAAGAGAAGGTGGCTCTAATCCCCTGAATCAAGAGCTGTACATTGGTATCAAATCAGTCCGCTTGAAGAGGACTAGGTATGTAGCCTCCACGTACGCCCTAGTATATATTTGGATTAGGAGGTAACAAATGTTCTGTATTTTTTGTGGTGATTGCTCATTTTCTCTTAGTTTTCCTCGAGTTGTGATGGAGGGGTCTGATTCTCAATTTTTCTTTTATAAGACTGATCAAGCGTGGCCTCCACGCTGTGGATGCATACTGTACAGTAGCCCTGATAAAACCTATGTAGAAGACGCTAGATATTCTTTTCCGAAGTTCCTTAAGAGAGTTTTTAGATTCGTCACTCACATATTCTGTTAAAGTGCGCTTCTGGTGATATGTTCGACATTTTTCTTACTCCTAAACCCTTCTCTTCGTCTGTATTCTTTAGTCTTTACGTTTAACACTGCATTCAGTGAGTGGTCTCTGCATATCTCCCGTGTTCATAACTTGACAATGACTGGGACTGAATTCCAGTTGCCATTTCTATAACAACTCTTGCGGTATTTCCAGTTTTTCCTGGAATCCTTCCATGTCTGCATCATCCTCAGACAATAATATTCAGTATATGACTTACTGCTCACATACTCATTTATATTTATATCAAAAAAGGTACTTGTCGTAGTACTGTTCGTTGTGGTATCAACCTTTTTTGACCTAACCATCACACTGTCTTTTTCCCTTTGTTCCATTATAATATATTTCATCTTATATCAGTCATTTCTCCAGCTTTTGGATTAACCTCTGATGTGATAACGTGCCGTGCGTCCTCCTGCTGTCCTGGAAAGCACAATTCACCCTTTCTTTCTATCCTGCTTAATCACCATTACTGTCGTAAAATTCTAGTACGTTTACCAGAGAAATTTTTCCATTCAACGAATCTGTGTTGTTTATTGTTTATGAATCCGTTCTTTTGCAAGTGTTTCACGACTTTTTTTCAATCAGATTCTCAATCAGATATATATATATATATATATATATATATATATATATATATATATATATATATATATATATATATATATATATATATATATATATATATATATATATATATATATATATGTATATATATATATGTATATATATATATATATATATATATATATATATATATATATATATATATATATATATCACCACCCTCCAGGATCCCACCCAAATAGTCAGATAATACCATGATTTATATTTATTTCTGGGTGAACAGAAGTACCACGTTTAAGGAAACATGGGAAAAATATGCAGGTGAACCACGATCACAAATGACCTTTAGTTATGAACCGAAGGTGCTGCCAGCGAGCCACAAGCCCAATTATCTTTCCCAAATCCAGAACACCATACTTAAGACCCGATTTGCATGTCTGTCCCCTTTATAAAAATCGAGACAGAACACGCTGTTTACAATGACTTGCCGTAAATTCTTTGTAGCGCAGTGCACAGTTACTTTGCATCTTTTGTCAGTATTCCGTGACTCTAGTTGTAGTGTGTGTATGTATATGTGTGTATTTGTTAATGTGTGTGTTAATGTGTGTGCGTGCGCGCGCGCGTGATGAGAAAACTATACATCATCCAGGATCCAATTAAACGCAAAAAAAAACAACAACACCAAAAGAAACTATAAATCCAGTTCTCGTTCTTTTCTTAACGTATCAGCAATACAGTCTTTCTCAGTGTGTGGGAGGAGAATGCTGTAGAAAACGTCGCTAAGAAACCATACCACCGGCTGGATTGAACGCGCGGTCAGAGAGTCTCAAAACTCCAGACCGTCGCGTTAGCCACTAGACCAGCTAGCCACAATAAGATTCGTCCAACTAGGTATATTTCTACACCATAGGAAGGTTAGCATAGGCCACCACTGTGACCACAAATGCAAGTTTTTACAGACGAATCTCCAGCTAGCGTGGCCGTGACGAACTCTAGCTCAAGTCCCCCTCACTGCCGTCAACATGACTCACGAAATCGTAATGACACGATTGCATTGGTATGGTATGGCTTGTTTGCAATCGTGTCATTACGATTTCGTGGGTCACTAAGAACAAGGCAGGATATATCTTCTCTTATGCTACACAACTATCACTAACTATTGCCGAAATCTACTGAAACTAAATCAATAAATACAGGTTAATTTATATCTTGGCAGTACTATCTGAATGTGTATTTGATACAGTAATACATAAGCAAATGTATGAATTCTTTGTAAAATATAAGATTCTCAATCACTGCCAGTGTGATTTACAACCAAAAAAAAAGAAAAATACAATTGATGCAATAGCAAAAATGTCTGATTCAGTCTACACCTAACTGAAAGTGAAAGAAGAACATCTAGTAAGAGGAACACATCTATTAAGAGGAAGACATCTGGTAAGAGGAACACATCTATTAAGAGGAAGACATCTGGTAAGAGGAACACATCTATTAAGAGGAAGACATCTGGTAAGAGGAACACATCTATTAAGAGGAAGACATCTGGTAAGAGGAACACATCTATTAAGAGGAAGACATCTGGTAAGAGGAACACATCTAGTAAGAGGAAGACATCTGGTAAGAGGAACACATCTATTAAGAGGAAGACATCTGGTAAGAGGAAGACATCTGGTAAGAGGAAGACATCTGGTAAGAGGAACACATCTATTAAGAGGAAGACATCTGGTAAGAGGAACACATCTATTAAGAGGAAGACATCTGGTAAGAGGAAGACATCTGGTAAGAGGAAGACATCTGGTAAGAGGAAGACATCTGGTAAGAGGAACACATCTATTAAGAGGAAGACATCTGGTAAGAGGAAGACATCTGGTAAGTGGAACACATCTAGTAAGAGGAACACATCTAGTAAGAGGAACACATCTAATAAGAAGAAGACAAGTAGTAAGAGGAACACATCTAGTAAGAAGAACACATCTAGTAAGAGGAACACATCTAGTAAGAGGAACACATCTAGTAAGAGGAACACATCTAGTAAGAGGAACACATCTAGTAAGAGGAACACATCTAATAAGAAGAAGACAAGTAGTAAGAAGAACACATCTAGTAAGAAGAACACATCTAGTAAGAGGAACACATCTAGTAAGAGGAACACATCTAGTAAGAGGAACACATCTAATAAGAAGAAGACAAGTACTAAGATGAACACATCTAGTAAGAAGAACACATCTAGTAAGAGGAACACATCTAGTGAGAGGAACACATCTAGTAAGAGGAACATATCTATTAATAAGAACACATCTAGTGAGAGGAACACATCTAGTAAGAGGAATACATCTAGTAAGAGGAACACATCTAGTAAGAGGAACATATCTATTAATAAGAACACATCTAGTGAAAGGAACACATCTAGTAAGAGGAACACATCTAGTAAGAGGAGCATATCTATTAATAAGAACACATCTAGTGAGAGGAACACATCTAGTAAGAGGAATACATCTAGTAAGAGGAACACATCTAGTAAGAGGAACACATCTAGTAATAGGAACACATCTAATGAGAGGAACACATCTAGTAAGAAGAACATATCTAGCAAGAAGAACACATCTAGTAAGAGGAACACATCTATTGAGAGGAACGTATCTAGTAAGAGAAACACATCTAGTGATAAGAACACATCTAGTGAGAGGAACACATCTAGTAAAAGGAACGCATCTAGTAAGAGGAGCACATCTAGTGATAAGAACACATCTAGTGAGAGGAACACATCTAGTAAGAGGAACGCATCTAGTAAGAGGAACACATCTAGTGAGAGGAACACATCTAGTGAGAGGAACACATCTAGTGAGGGGAACACATATAGTGAGAATAACACATATTTCGATATGTGAGAAGATATCGTAAGAAGAACACATCTACTGAGAGAACACAGTTATAGAGAGAACACATCTTGTGAGAGAACGTGGAAAAGAACACAACTGCTGAGAGTAGAACATAGTAGAACCCATCTAATAAAAAGAACACTTATGGTGAGAGAAGAACACCGTCAAACACATCTATTGAGATAGAAGCACATCTATTAAGATGGAAACACGTCAACTGAGATAGGAACACATCTATTGAGATAGGAGCACATCTATTGAGATAAGAACACATGTACTGAGAGAACACCACATATGTAGTGAGAAAAGAACACACCTGGTGGTGATGGAATCCCTGCCTATTAAGGCCACAGTAGAACACCACTGGTAAGATAGCGCCGGAGCAACTACCTATCACTTCAATAGCCACCACAACACTGAGGGTCCTCAGACATGATGTCAGCTCCTCCCCTTAACAGCGGCTGCCACTTGTCGCCATTAACACTCGCATACCAGGAAAGGGTTTCGGGGGTCAAAGCCCCCGCGACCAGGTCTGTGACCAGGCCTAGCGATGGATCAGGGCCTGATCAACCCGGCTGTTACTGTTGGTCGCTCACAAACCGACTTACGAACCACAGCCCGGCTGATCAGGTACTGACTTTAGGTGCCTGTCCAGCGCCTTCTTAGAGACAGCCAAGGGTAATCTTAAAGACAGCCATTGGTGATCCCCCTTATGTATGCTGGGAAGCAGTTGAACAGTCTTGGACCCCTGACACTTATTGTATTGCCTCTTAACGTACTCGTTGCTCACCTGCTATTCATTTGGGGGACGTTGCATTTCCATGCCCAGTCTTTTGCTTTCGTAGGGAGTGATTTTCGAGTGCAAATTAGGTACTATTCCCTCTATGATTATCCAGTTTATATTATCATATATCTTTCTCTTCTGCGTTCCAGGGAATACAAATCAAGGAACTTCAACCGTTCCCAGTATTTTAGGTGTTTCATCGTACTAATGTGTGTCGTGAAGGTTCTCTGTACACATTCTCCGGTTCAGCAATTTCACCTGCCTTGAAAGGGGCCTTTAGTGTACAGCAATATCCCAGCCTAGAGAGAGAACAAGTGATTTAAAGAGAATCATCATGAACTTGGCGTCCCTAGGTTAGAAGGTTCTCATTATCCATCCTATCATTTTTTCTAGCAGATGTGGTTGATACATTGTTGTGATCTTTGAAAGTGAGATCCTCTGACATTATCACTCCCAGGTCTTTCACATTATTTTTTCGCTCTATTGTGTGGTATGAATGTGTTTCATACTCCAATGCAGTTTTAATTTCCTCAAGTTTTCCATATCGGAGTAATTGAAATTTCTCTTCAATGAACTTCATATTGTCTTCTGCGGCCTACTTATAGATTTGGTTGATGTCCACTTGGAGCCTTGCAATGTTCTCGATGAAGGACACTGTCATGCAGATTCGGGTATCATCATCAAAGGAAGACACGGAGCTGTGGCTAACATCTCTATGTCAGAAATGAAGATGAGGAACAGGATGGGAGAGAGTACTGTGCCTTGTGGAACATAGCTTCTCACTGTAGCCGCCTCAGACTTGACTCTGTTTACTATTACTAATTTTATTAGATAATTTTATTAGATAAATTAGGATTTTGGTTTCTATTCCATAACTGGAGAATTCCTGTCCTGATCATCTACCAACTTTCAGCGCTGGTGGTGTTTCTCTGCACTGCTGGTGTTTGTCCTGACCATCTGCAAACTTTCAGCACTGGTGGTGTCTTCCAGCGCTGGTGGTGTCTGTCCTGATCATCTACGAACTTTCAGCGCTGGTGGTGTCTGTCCTGACCATCTGCGAACTTTCAGCGCTGGTGGTGTCTTCCAGCGCTGGTGGTGTCTGTCCTGATCATCTACGAACTTTCAGCGCTGGTGGTGTCTTCAAGAATGATTAGACTTGTTTCTGAAGAGTCCAGTCCTGTTTACTAATTTTGTTTAACACCAACATTAAAAGCATTAAGTTTTAATGCTGGTTTTTCCTACTTAGATAAAAGTTTAAATTTGTACTTATCTTTATAGGTTCCAATTTAACAATTTTATTGAAAAAATTTTGGGGTCTCATACTTAACTTTCTGAAGTGCCTAGAAAATTATTTACGACGCAGAAAATTTTAATAGATTTTTACGCTTTAAATCTCCATCATATTTTTTCATAAATTCCTTTGGTTGTTTAGATAATAATTTTAATCTAAACCCTTTAATAAATTAAGATTAATTAAAACATTAATAAAACTTACCGACAAAATTTAACTTTTTTATCCATTTCAGAAACAAAATTGGTTATTTCAGTCTGACTTTGATGCGCTGATGACGAATCTGAGTTTGTTTAATTAGGTAAAGTTTGGAGGTTTTGGTCATCTGACCAAGGCCTTCAGCTGGCTTACCAGTTCACATTAAAAATTATAGTTACGATTATAATCATTTCATATTCAAACATATCAGACTGTTTTGCCTTTTTTTATGATCAATAATTTGGCTAAGGTTGAAACAACCACATTATGTGTTACCTGATACTAGAGCAAAACTAAATAATTTAAAGTGGTAGAGAGTGCAGTATTAGTGAAAAAATAGTAGCAGTAGTAATAGTAGCAGTAGTAGTAGTAGTAGCAGTAGTAATAGTAATAATGGAGGTAGTCCATTAGGAAACAAAAGAAGTGTTAACCTTGTCAATATTAACAATGCTCTTATTTGTCATGTTAGAGATGACAGACATGCTGTTAACTGGTCCTTTACCGAAACTTCTGGTCTTTTAGCCTTCATAGACAAAGTCACAGAAGTATTCCTCAAACATAACATTTCTAACATTACTCTTAGTCTTGATTTTGTATCTCTTGATGGCTTCCTTCCTCATTAGTGTCAAATGCTCTTAACTTATAACAGTTGCTGCCTAACCTGACCTTTGTCTAATCCTCTCCTAGCGTCTTTATCTTTCTAATATTTTTATTGCCTTTGCTGGTTTATGCCTAAGAGTGGTATAAACCTTGGTAATAAATACCGACAAGTTGGTTTAGAAAGACACGTAAGCAAACACTATAACATATTTATTAGAAAACCGAAACCAGCACGCCTGTATGGCCTTCCTAAGACACACAAACCTGGCATCCCACTACGGCCTATCACTTCGGGCATAGGGAGTGCACCACACAGACTAGCCGGCCACCTTGCCAAATACCTTTCAGCGTTTCTGGGCACTATCAGTCAAGCCCACCTCAAACACTCAGGTGACCTTCTCTCCCGAATTTCCAACCTGAATGTCAAAAACAAAAGCATGGCTTCCTTCGATGTCACAGCCCTCTTTACCAACGTTCCTACTGACGCTGCAATCAACATTCTGAGACAGAGGCTCACTGAAAACCACGACCTCCCTTTACCTCTTCTAGATTTCATCAATCTAGTGGAACTGTGTGTTAATTTCAACTTCTTCAAGTATCAGGACAACTGTTACAAACAATGCTTTGGGATGGCAATGGGCAGCCCGCTCAGTGCTGTGCTTGCCAACCTCTTCATGGAAAACTTGGAGACAGAGAAATTCAGCACCCTCATTCCCAACACCGTTACCTGGCTAAGATACGTTGATGATATATTGGTTTTCTATCCGAGACGTCTCAATATCCAGGCCCTTCTCAACAAGATCAATGCAGTTGAACCATCAATAAAGTTTACACTTGAACTCGAAAATGATGGCAAACTTCCTTTCCTCGACGTTCTACTGTGCAGATCTCCCGACAGTGACAAACTTCTCTTCAAAGTGTATAGAAAACCTACCAACAAGGACGATCTTATACACTTTTATTCACACCAAGATACCCGCACTAAGAGAGGAGTCCTCATTGGCTTCTTCTTGAGAGCTCTTCGCATCTCCAGCCCTTGTTTTCTAGAAGAAGAATGCACTTACATAACACAAGCCTTTACACGTCTTCAGTTCCCATCTTTCTTCATCCGAGATTGCAGACTCAAGGCACAAGCTATCCTCAACAAACCGCCCATGGAACAGCCCCCTAAACAGTTCATAGTACTCCCATGTGGCGATGTTGCCACGAATACTCGCCGGGCACTTGCTATGAGTAACATCAACGTTTCCACCATAAACACATCCTCTATCAAAGACCTCACTACTAAACGCAGCCCCACACCTCTAACTTCTACAGCAGGCGTCTACACTATCCCCTGTGGGTTCTGTCCCAAGAAATATGTAGGCGAGACAGGCAGAGATCTTGCAGTCCGCCTGAATGAGCATCGAAATGCCTCTAACAGAGACGATGTAAGGTACGCCTGTGTCCTCCACAGAGACTCCACGGGGCATTTGATGAACTGGAACGAGGCACAACTCGTTCTCACCGAACCAGACCTCAGACGCCGACGGTGCCTAGAAGCCTCACTAATCACTGTCACCGACACTATAGAACGCAACACTGGAAACTATAAAATTTCAAAAACATTGGCATACATGATACTTAAGCAGCACCAACCCAACAACACAGGAGTCACATGATTTCATCGTCTACCCGTCCTCATCATAGGCAGAGGTTGTTTTGATAAGGACCTGCCTCGCATGGGCCAGTAGGCCTTCTACAGTGTTCCTCCATTCTTATGTTCTTATGACATTCCTCAGGTCACGTGCGTCACATCTCACTCTCCGCCTATATATATAATGTCTTTCTACCTCTGTATGTTAGAAGTGATCAAGGTCCCAGGACCGAAACGTTTTCTAATAAATATGTTATAGTGTTTGCTTACGTGTCTTTCTAAACCATGCCTAAGAGTGTTCTGTCCAATATGGGTTTTGTCCCGCAGGGGATTTTGTCCTACCCCGATTGCCAGTAGCTCCTCTATAGTACTATTCCGTTCTTTTGTTAGTATGAACTACCTCCACTACTACTAGTACAACAACTACTACTCTTCTTTCTTCGCTATTACTACACTTCTTGCCATTATTTTTCCTTAGTTTTCCACTACTAAAACTACTACAGCTACTACTACTACTACTACTATTACTGCTGCTACCACTACGCTTCCTCCTCTCGTATATATTCTGGTCTCCTTTCCTTCCAGGTTCGTTGTGACTTGTTAATGGTCTGTGTAGGACCGAAACGTCGTCGTAAGTTTGTTTGCAAATGTGGGTTATTTGTGAGTGTATGTGTGTGGCTAATGTCCTGTGTACATTGATGAAGAGTGTGCAGGTTCCAGTCTGGCTGTGGACTCGGAGATAAAGCTTGTAAATAATTTCTTCTTTTTTTGCGAATTGTTGAGCATGTATATATATATATATATATATATATATATATATATATATATATATATATATATATATATATATATATATATATATATATATATATATATATATATATATATATATATATATATATATATATATATATATATATATATATATATATATATATATATATATATATATATATATATATTGTGTGTGTGTGTATTATTTGACTAATGTACTTATGTATTCATTATAACAATATTTTAAAAGATTTTGAGATTCTCCTTCAGCTCAGAAAGCGGATATTCACCAAGAATGCAACAGGCATTTCCTGTCTGGGTCGCCACACTGAGACACAGTAACAGGAAGGTAACAGCCCTTGGGTGTCTTGTAGTGTTGGTGAGCCTGGAACTTATTTACCGATGAAGCTTACTGCACGCTTGTTCCAGGATCCTCTGTTCTCCGATCCTGCTTGGACAAAGTGGTGCCGATGACCCAAGTTCCCACATTTGTTGAATTTGGATTCTTACTTGCAGTCAACAGCACAATACCATTCCCTTTTTCCCTGCTGACTAATACTACAAAAAAAATAGCCGTCAGCCAGAGTGGATACTTACGTATAGTCCTATACCAGTTCTCTGCAACTCCTCCAGTGATAGACTGTGATTCCATGACTGAGATTAGCAGAATTACCGGGAATGCAGGACACAAGTGACAGAGGTACTCTCTCTGCCGGAAGCTCAGCCGTAAAAGGACACGTGTACAACTAATGCAATATAGTAGTTGCTGCTACTACTACTACTACTACTACTACTATTACTACTTCTACTACTACTACTACTACTACTACTACTACTACTACTACTACTACTACTATTACTACTTCTACTAATAGTAATACTATTACTACTACTACTATTACTACTACCACTATTACTACTACTACTACTACCACCACAGGTACTACTACAACTACCACTACTATTATTAGTATTACTACTACTACCTACAACGATTATGTTATGCCTTGCACCTCTGCCAAGATTGCCCATTGCCAATATAATACCTGTTAAAAGGAAATCTCCAGATTGATGTGTACTCGCAACTGTGAGAGAGACACTCTCCAATATTAGGACATCTTCTAGCATAGGTTTTAGAATACTGATATATTCATTCAGATTTTCCCCACAAAAGAAGTTCCTTGATGCTGGTCAGGGGCTCTTGATCGAAGAAATGGCGTTTGTTTTCCCCTTGTTTGGATCGGACCTGAATGTTTCCCATTCCCCAAGTTCTATATAGGAATAACAGGAAAAGTTGGTAGATAGATCTATAACTTCCTAACAAACAGAACACAAAATGTAACAGTAAACAGAATAAAGTTTGAGGCGGCTACAGTGAAAAGCTCTGTTCCACAAGGCACAGTACTCGCTCCCATCTTGTTCCTCATCCTCATATCTGATACAGAGATGTAAGCCATAGCTTTGTGTCTTCCTTCGCGGATGACACTCGAATTGCCATGACAGTGTCCAGAAAGCAATATGAAGTTCAATGAAGATACACACCAAATCAATTGTAATAATTTTAACTACTCAGATATGGAAAAGTTGAGGAAATTAAAATTTTATCAGAGTCTAAAACAAATTTTAATCACACAATAGAGCGAGAAACTGATGTGAAAGATCTCGGAGTGATGATGTCAGAGGATCTCACCTTCAAAGACCACAACAAAGTATCTACGTCATCTGCTAGAAAAAATGATAGGATGGATAATAAGAATCTTCAAAACTAGGAACGCCAAGCCCATGATGATTCTCTTCAAATCGCTTGTTCTCTCTAGGTTGGAATACTGCTGTACACTAACTTGCTCCTTCAAAGCAGGTGAAATTGCTGACCTGGAGAGTGTACAGAGAACCTTCACCGCTTACGTAAGTACGATAAAGCATATAAATTGCTGGGAACAGTTGAAGTCTCTTGATTTGTATTCCCTGGAATGCAGGCGAGAAAGATACATGATAATATACACTTGGAAAATCTTAGAGGGACTAGTACACAACTTGCATACGGAAATCACTCCCTACGAAAGCAAAAGACTCGGCAGGAGAGAGACAACACAGTAAGTGTCAGGGGCCTAAGACTGTTCAACTGACTCCCAGTATGCATAAGAGGGATTACAAATAGACCCCTGGCTGTCTTCAAGAAGGCGCTGGACAGGCACCTAAAGTCAGTACCTGATCAGCCGGGCTGTGGTTCGTTCGTCGGTTTATGTGCGGCCAGCAGTAACAGCCTGGTTGATAAAACCCTGATCCACCAGAAGACCTGGCCTCTGACTGGGCCCTGGGGGCATTGGCCCCCAAGCCTTCTTCAGGTAAACTCCAGGACCACTGTGGATTTAGCGCTTTTCCCTAATCATTTTTTTTTAATTTTAGATTGTCGACTGCTAGGAAGCATAGAAAAAAATTACGTAGGAATCTCTGGGAGGAACTCAGACATCTAGTGAACAATATGAAAGCATCACTTGCATTAGCTTAGCGTCTCCACTCCGGCCTTTATCTACCTGAGGTCGAAGATTTTTTTTTTTTACCCACTATAATCAGGTCAGTGACATTAAAACCAAGATCAGTGGCTCGCGCTCCTAGCAAGGTTACCATGAGGTGGTCAAATTGTATGTTGGGGGAAGGTAACTACTACACGTTTGGAAAAGCTTGGGATAAGCTCGATGAGATTTTCGCCTTATAATCGGTGATACACTCGTAACAACATGTACCGTATATGACACCTTTATATCAACAATATATCTCTTAAATCTTCTGTGCCATATTATGTAATAAAATATTCCTATTGGTAAAAAAGAATAAAAAGATGGGGTGGTAGGGGAAGTGGAATATTCAAACGGCTTTAGGAAGAAATCCAAATATTCCACTTCTCTGAGGCTATGGGTCCCACAATTTACACCAGAGGTGGACCCCATCCTATATATATATATATATATATATATATATATATATATATATATATATATATATATATATATATATATATGTGTGTGTATACATATATATATATATATATATATATATATATATATATATATATATATATATATATATATATATATATATATATATATATATATATACATATATATATATGTATGTATATATATATATATATATATATATATATATATATATATATATATATATATATATATATATATATATATATATATATATATATATATATATATATATATATATGGTCAGAACCCTCGACTGGTCCGAACCCTTGACTGGTACGAACCCTTGACTGGTTTCAAACGGATTCGTTGGACAATAAAGCAGACTGTAAACGGATGGGGTTGTAGGCGCCCTTATCAAACACAAACAAATATAAATAAGGAACGTACACGGTAAGCTGTCCAATATACAAGTACAGTTAGAAATAGAAATACACATAGCTAGAGCTTCATTCAAGGAGGTTATTAATAGAGTATTCAAGAGGTTGTTAGTAGAATTACAGTAAATCAACCATTCAAATCATTATGAAGCTCTGTGTAGTCTGCAGTCAATCAAACAAACGGGCATTTACATGGATAAATTGTCATTTTTGTGGAAATTGGTGTCACGCCCCTTTTGCAGATATCCAAGAACTAGCTACAAGCAGTATTAAAACAGGGAAGTGTTTTTGGGTATGCCCAAATGAGATAAATCTGTGGACTAAAATCACAAGGGTATTAAAAGAGGATAACATCAAAGCTGCTTTCATAGACAACCTGGAAGCTTTCTACAACAGATGGGAACATAAAAAGTCTGGGCTGAATGGTACTGCCCTTGATACTGGCCATGTAGTCACAAACTGTAAGACTGGAGGTGATGCCCTGGTAGTCAGTAAATGTGGGGCTGATAGTGTCCTGGGAGACAGTAATGGTGAAGCTGGAGGTGCTGTCCTGGGAGACAGTAATGGTGAAGCTGGAGGTGCTGTCCTGGGAGACAGTAATGGTGAAGCTGGAGGTGATGTCCTGGGAGACAGTAATAGTAAAGCTGGAGGTGCTGTCCTGGGAGACAGTAATGGTGAAGCTGGAGGTGCTGTCCTGGGAGACAGAAATGGTGAAGCTGGAGATACTGTCCTGGGACAGTACTGGAGTGCTGTCCTGGGAGACAGTAATGGTGAAGCTGGAGATTTTGTCCAGGTAGTCGGGAATTATACGCAGGAAGGAATACATATAAATGACCTCATAGGGGACAGGAGCCGTAGTGGGGAAACAAGTGTAGTCAAAGATAAGATAAAACCAATATTGCAAACTAGAAATACCACAGGAAATAGCAAACAAGAGGACTCCACTAGCAATAGTGAGGATATATTACAAAAAACAACTGGTGGGAGCTCCATTGTTGGTGCTAGGGAGGATAGGAATAAGACAGGGAAACATGCACCAACAGGGAATACAGTCATAGAAACCCAAGGCAAACGGAAACCAAGCCTGTGCACATACTATGCACTTGGTATCTGCAGACATGGGAAATCTGGAAAAACAGACGGGACGTGCAACTATGACCACCCTAGAAAATGCCGTGCCCATATGACAACAGGAAAATGCAAACTCCCTTCCTGTAAGCTTTTTCACCCTGAAATGTGTACCTCTTCAGTACAGGAAAGACTGTGCTATAACTTAAATTGCCAGGCACACCATCTAAAGGGGACAAAAAGATACAAAACATCCAGGCCATGGGAAAACCTGGGTAGCCACAGCCACTCAAGAGGGAGAGGTTTTTTAGTGCCAGGAAGGAAAAAAAACTGTCAGGAAATGGCAGAAATCGTACACCAAATCCAGTCATTCCTGGAGTGGAACCACAGTCGATGGCCTCCACTCCAAACCAACAGATGCAGATACTAATGCCGGAAAAAAAATCCCCCTCCCAGTACCAACAATACCATCAGTCCGATGACATTCCTCTTTGCAAATATACAGAGTCTAAAGCCAGCAACAAACAACAAAATACCTTTCATCCGTGGACTGCTTGCAGAGGCAAAGGCAATGTTCGCGGCTTTCACTGAGACCCACATAAAGGATCACTTGGACAACGAAATATGGATCCCAGGTTACAACCTATATAGATGTGACAGAGTGAACAGGCAAAAGGGGGGAATTTGGCCTGTACATTGCAGAGTCACTTGTTTGCACAGAACTGCTTAATGCCTCAAATGATGTAGTGGAAGTTTTAGCAGCAAAGGTCGAGAACCAAAACCTAGTCATTGTGGTAGTCTACAAGCCTCTGGATGCAACATCCCAGCAATTCCAGGAACAGCTGTTAAAAATTGACCACTGTCTGGAAAATCTTCCAGCTCCTGCACCCAACATCTTGCTCCTGGGGGATTTCAACTTAAGGCACCTAAAATGGAGGAATATAGCAAATAATATTGTTGCAGTAATAACACCAGGAGGCAGCTCTGATGAAAACTCACACACACACGAGCTTTTAAATCTCTGCACAAAATTCAATTTAAACCAGCAAATAATAGAGCCTACTAGACTGGAGAATACACTAGACCTCATCGTCACTAACAATGATGATCTGATAAGAAATGTCATCATATCAAAAACAATATACTCAGATCACAACATAATTGAGGTTCAGACATGTATGCGTGGAGCCCCAGACCGACATAATGAGATTAGTCACGAGGGAGCATTCACCAAATTCAACTTCAATAACAAAAACATAAAGTGGGACCAAGTAAACCAAGTCCTAACCGATATAAGCTGGGAAGATATACTAAGCAACACAGACTCCAACTTATGCCTAGAATAGATTAACTTGGTGGCACTCGATGTATGCACAAGGCTTATTCCTCTAATAAAAAGGAGGAGTAGATGAAAAATAGAAAGAGACAGGCGCTCCCTTTACAGGCGACGGAAAAGAATAACAGAGCGGCTAAAAGAGGTCAATATATCTGAAATGCGTAGGGAGACACTGGTCAGAGAAATAGCAAGCATCGAACTTAAGCTAAAGGAATCTTATAGGAGTCAGGAATCGCGGGAAGAACTAAAAGCCATAAATGAAATCGAAAGAAACCCAAAGTATTTCTTCTCCTATGCCAAATCAAAGTCGAGAACAACGTCCAGTATTGGGCCCCTACTTAAACAAGATGGGTCCTACACAAATGACAGCAAGGAAATGAGTGAGCTACTCAAGTCCCAATATGACTCAGTTTTTAGCAAGCTGCTAACCAGACTGAGAGTCGAAGATCAAAATGAATTTTTTATGAGAAAGCCACAGAATTTGGTTAACACAAGCCTATCCGATGTTATCCTGACGCCAAATGACTTCGAACAGGCGATAAATGACATGCCCATGCACTCTGCCCCAGGGCCAGACTCATGGAACTCCGTGTTCATCAAGAACTGCAAGAAGCCCCTATCACGAGCCTTTTCCATCCTATGGAGAGGGAGCATGGACACGGGGGTCGTCCCACAGTTACTAAAAACAACAAACATAGCCCCACTCCACAAAGGGGGCAGTAAAGCAACAGCAAAGAACTGCAGACCGATAGCACTAACATCCCATATCATAAAAATCTTTGAAAGGGTCCTAAGAAGCAAGATCACCACCCATCTAGAAACCCATCAGTTACACAACCCAGGGCAACACGGGTTTAGAACAGGTCGCTCCTGTCTGTCTCAACTATTGGATCACTACGACAAGGTCCTAGATGCACTAGAAGACAAAAAGAATGCAGATGTAATATATACAGACTTTGCAAAAGCCTTCGACAAGTGTGACCATGGCGTAATAGCGCACAAAATGCGTGCTAAAGGAATAACAGGAAAAGTCGGTCGATGGATCTATAATTTCCTCACTAACAGAACACAGAGAGTAGTCGTCAACAGAGTAAAGTCCGAGGCAGCTACGGTGAAAAGCTCTGTTCCACAAGGCACAGTACTCGCTCCCATCTTGTTCCTCATCCTCATATCCGACATAGACAAGGATGTCAGCCACAGCACCGTGTCTTCCTTTGCAGATGACACCCGAATCTGCATGACAGTGTCTTCCATTGCAGACACTGCAAGGCTCCAGGCGGACATCAACCAAATCTTTCAGTGGGCTGCAGAAAACAATATGAAGTTCAACGATGAGAAATTTCAATTACTCAGATATGGTAAACACGAGGAAATTAAATCTTCATCAGAGTACAAAACAAATTCTGGCCACAAAATAGAGCGAAACACAAACGTCAAAGACCTGGGAGTGATCATGTCGGAGGATCTCACCTTCAAGGACCATAACATTGTATCAATCGCATCTGCTAGAAAAATGACAGGATGGATAATGAGAACCTTCAAAACTAGGGAGGCCAAGCCCATGATGACACTCTTCAGGTCACTTGTTCTATCTAGGCTGGAATATTACTGCACACTAACAGCACATTTCAAGGCAGGTGAAATTGCTGACCTAGAAAATGTACAGAGAATATTCACGGCGCGCATAACGGAGATAAAACACCTCAATTACTGGGAGCGCTTGAAGTTCCTAAACCTGTATTCCCTGGAACGCAGGCGGGAGAGATACATGATTATATACACCTGGAAAATCCTAGAGGGACTAGTACCGAACTTGCACACGAAAATCACTCACAACGAAAGCAAAAGACTTGGCAGACGATGCAACATCCCCCCAATGAAAAGCAGGGGTGTCACTAGCACGTTAAGAGACCATACAATAAGTGTCAGGGGCCCGAGACTGTTCAACTGCCTCCCAGCATACATAAGGGGGATTACCAACAGACCCCTGGCAGTCTTCAAGCTGGCACTGGACAAGCACCTAAAGTCGGTTCCTGACCAGCCGGGCTGTGGCTCGTACGTTGGTTTGCGTGCAGCCAGCAGTAAGAGCCTGGTTGATCTGCCTCTGATCCACTAGGAGGCCTGGTCACAGACCGGGCCGCGGGGGCGTTGACCCCCGGAACTCTCTCCAGGTAAACTCCAGGTATATATATATATATATAAATATATATATATATATATATATATATATATATATATATATATATATATATATATATATATATATATATATATATATATATATATATATATATATATATATATATATATATATATATATATATATATATATATATATATATATATATATAGTATATATATTGTAAAGCATAAGGCTGTCAATGTAGCAACAAGGAGGAGGTTAGAGACAGTGGAGATGTGTCTGAGGTCAATTTGTGGTTTGAAAATTATGCTGAAAATTCGTAGCTTATAAATTAGAAGGAGGTGTGAGGTTACTAGAAGCGTTATCCAGAGAGCTGAAGAGAGGTTGCTGAGGTCGTTCGGACATTTAGAGAGGGTGGAACAAAATAGGATGACTTAGAGGGTGTATAAATCAGTAGTGGAAGGAAGGCAAGGTAGGGGTCGTCCTAGGAAAGGTTGGAGGGAGGCGGTAAAGAAGGGTTTGTATGCGAGGGGCTTGGACATCCAGCAAGCGGATGTGGACGTGTTAAATAGGACTGGAGACAAGTGATTTTTATAGCTTGACGTGCTGTTGGAGTGTGAGTAGGGTAATATTTATGAAGGGTTTCAGGGGAACCGGTTAGTCTTACTTGAGTCCTGGAGGTGGGAAGTAAAGTGGCTGCTCTCTAAAGGAGAGGTAGAGATATTTGCAGTTGTGAACTATAGTATCGGCGCGTCTCTGCAAAGACAGTGATGGAGTGAGCGATGGTGAGAGTGTTTCTTCTTTTAAGTGTCACCCTACCTCGGTGGGAGACGGCCGGTGTCTTAACAGTAGAATCCAAACTTGTCACTTTGTCAAGTTCCGCCATATTTATTTTTGTAAAATTCACAGTTAAAGTGAAAAAAAAACATTGGCAGCGACGAAAAGCTTAGTGAGTCAAATTAACTTATTTGTAGAAATGTGCTATTTACTAGGGAATGGTTGGAATACTACAGAAAAAACTTCCATGACATAATTCACAGGGACTCGGGTGTAAACATGAGAGTTTCTTAATATGTTGATTTAGATTTTATGAATTAAGTCTTCAGTGTCTGATATGTGCTGTCGAGAAAGTACCTAAAAATTTATTAATAGAATATGAGCAATTTTGCAATTTTTTAGGAAAGAGTCTCTGTGGAGGATTATTGTAGGTAAGTATTTGTTGTCTTAATAGATCTTAGGTTAACCATAGAAGTGAGGTAAACAAGGAATAATTTTTAGATTTGGTTAAGATGAAATCCTGAATGCATTAAACAAATATTCCAAGTTCAAAAGTCCTGGTTATAATTAGATTGTGCCATAAATTTACCATAGATGATTATTTATTTTAAATTGGAGGTTTTAAGGTAAAGTGAAATCCAGGGCAAAATATTTTCCACTTCTAGTATGTTGCACGAGTGAGGTGAAACAAACACAGGTAGTAAAACAGACGTTAGTGAAACACTGAAGGCACAATGAAAATGACTGACAGTCCAAATTATTTTTCTTGATGAACGAGACTCAGAAATGTGCTGACATCACCGTACTTTTCAAATATGGTGGATCGAGTGCACATTCCCAGACAGCAACATTGCCTTCGACACAATGCCACATATAAGAATGCACAAACTAGAATCACAGGCAAGATATAAGCAGTGATGAAGTCAAGTTAAAGAGTTCAGTAGTGTGTATCTAACTGGAGGCTGGAGAGTTGGACCACATTACTGGCGCCGGAGAATTTAGACCACACACTATTGGACAATAGGTTAAAGGTTTTCCTATTAAGTTTTCGTTGGTAGTTACAAACGATGAAGCTCTGCTTGTCTATTAGCGAAATTGATGAGGATCGGGAACTGATCGTTGGCACAAAGATTTTGTAAGTGGTCTTTACAAATGTTTCCCTTTGCTGAAAGCTTGGCTAAGTTTTGTGTTGATACCCAAGACCTAGGTCTGCTAGACCTGTGTGTCATATATCTGCATCTCCAAGACCTGCATCTCCATAACCTGAGTCCCCAAGACTTGTCTCAAAAGAGCTGGGTTAAAAAGACGTAGGTCTTCGGGATCTGTGTCCCCCAAGGTAAGATCACGGCCATCCATGCAGTCGATCACGCACAGAGGATCAAGTTTACGCCACTGTCTGTGCTGGATGACCCACATGGAGACCTTATACTTTCATGATCCTTGGATCTTCATAGTGGTTCTGATGGCGTTATCACAGTGGCATTGTTATTTTCTGGAACCTGTAAGACTGCAAGTCTTCTGGAGCTGTAGACGATTTTATTCATCGTGAAAAACTTTTTCTGGCGCTGGGATTACCGGTTTTATATCTACATTTGGGTGCGAATTGGGATCTGTGGGAACTCTAATGGGAGTCTTTCGACATTAACAGGCTATGGTACCATGACTTGGTATGATGGTATTTATGTATTGTGTTTTATTCTTCTATGCATCTTTTTTAAATTTTATCTCTGTTTTTAGTGTGTGTGTGTGCGTGTGTGTGTGTGTCTTGTATATCATTACCTTCTTATTGGTACGAGTGCTGAGCGACCTACAATGTTACAGTGCTCTGTAAATATCACAACTACTACTGTTTACCGGTCTGCTGGCTTAGTGGTCCACCCCATACAAAATGAACTTAAATCATATATGATGTTTATTTCGTAGATGTTGGGCTATTTCTCTGTATTCTGTTTTATGCTAATGTTTGCTTTTTTAGGGGTTAGGAAAGGGAGAAAAATAAGTTAGCAGATGGGAGTAGAGGGAGTTCAGGAGGAATTGAGAGGTTACAAGGGCTTTTTATAGACTTGATATTTTCTCTAACTTTCTATTTTTTGAACTTAGTATTTTTATTGTAACATTTAGAGTTAAATTTTATGAATGTTACGCAGTCCCGACTTTTGTACTTGATTTGTGTGAGTTTTTCCCTGCTGATCAGTCTTGTTCACGGATCACATTTTTCACCAGGTTCTCTCAATCATCTAGCCTTCCTGGTGCACGACCCAGGCTCGTGACCGTGCACGGTTCACCGGCGTCTTAGTCGTGCCGCCTGATTCGCTTGTTTATTGTCATATACATATATATAAACACTGATCTCTGGCCGAAGGAGACTCGAACCTACGAACCTTGGAACAAGGTACGCAGTGCTATACCATTCTCACCACACTGGACAATACCTTGGAGCCTAGCACACTGCTCTTGCGAATTCCTTGCATTGTTAAAATCTCTAATAAGGCTGATGCATGCAGGGGATGATATGAAAAGCTGTAAGCCTTCTCCCTGAAAGCTGGCTGCCTTGGATCAACGAACAGCAGTGAGCTAGGCGCCAAGGCATTGTCCAGTGTGGTGAGAATGGTATAGCACTGCGTACCTTGTTCCAAGGTTCGTAAGTTCGAGTCTCCTTCGGCTAGATATCAGCGTTTGTGTATATTTCGCCTGCTCTTGCGAATTATATATATATATATATATATATATATCTATATATATATATATATATATATATATATATATATATATTTATATTTATATTTATATTTTACAGGCAGGTACAATGAGGCACAGGGGGCTGGGGTTATACAATAAGGGGATACCTTTCGCGGTTCGCGATCGAAATACATTTGCTGAAGTTGTGGAGAACATAACGAAACTTGAAATATCAACGTCTTCAAGACCAGACGTAATTATCACACGCACGCGTAAACACACACACACATACACACACAGTGAAGAGGCGGGGCCAGGAGCTGAGTCTCGACCCCTGCAGCCACAATTAAGTGAGTACAATTAGGTGAGTACACACTGGAGAAATTTAACCTTGTAGCATGCTAGGTCTGGACAGAGAGAGAATGTGACAGATGCAGGAGATATTCCTCACCCTCTATCCTACTCCTTTTCGTCATCCTCCTCATCCTCATCCTCATCTTACTCTTCATGCCACCCTCTCCTTCCTTTCCGCCGCCTCCGCTTCCTTCCCCTCCTCCTCCTCCTCCTCCTCCTCCTCCTCCTCCTCCCTCATCTACTCCTCGTTATCCTTCCCATCCTCATTTTAAAGAGAAAGACAGAGGCACACAGTCAGCCTCTTTGTCTAACATCAATAAACGGAAGTTCTCTCTCTCACCTGTTATGGTAAACAAAGAGAACAAGCAACTAATAATGTACACAAGTATCCAAAAGAATTCAGACAGGAAGAGTGAATGTGCTTCTAGGAAGACCCCCAGACACGTCCCTGGTGTGTAGCGTTGTTCACACTGACCTTGTTCATGTCATACTTACCTCACCTTCACACTGACCTTGTTTATGTCATCCTTACTTCACCTTCACACTGACCTTGTTTATGTCATCCTTACCTCACCTTCACACTGACCTTGTTTATGTCATACTTACTTCACCTTCACACTGACCTTGTTTATGTCATCCTTACCTCACCTTCACACTGACCTTGTTTATGTCATCCTTACCTCACCTTCACACTGACCTTGTTTATGTCATACTTACCTCACCTTCACACTGACCTTGTTCATGTCATCCTTACCTCACCTTCACACTGACCTTGTTTATGTCATCCTTACCTCACCTTCACACTGACCTTGTTCATGTCATCCTTACTTCACCTTCACACTGACCTTGTTCATGTCATCCTTACTTCACCTTCACACTGACCTTGTTTATGTCATCCTTACCTCACCTTCACTCTGATCTTGTTTAAGTCATCCTTACTTCACCTTCACACTGACCTTGTTTATGTCATCCTTACCTCACCTTCACTCTGATCTTGTTTATGTCATCCTTACCTCACCTTCACTCTGATCTTGTTCATGTCATCCTTACTTCACCTTCACACTGACCTTGTTTATGTCATCCTTACCTCACCTTCACACTGACCATGTTCATGTCATCCTTACTTCACCTTCACACTGACCTTGTTCATATCATCCTTACTTCACCTTCACACTGACCTTGTTTATGTCATCCTTACCTCACCTTCACACTGACCTTGTTCATGTCATCCTTACCTCACCTTCACACTGACCTTGTTTATGTCATCCTTACCTCACCTTCACACTGACCTTGTTCATGTCATCCTTACCTCACCTTCACACTGACCTTGTTTATGTCATCCTTACCTCACCTTCACACTGACCTTGTTTATGTCATCCTTACCTCACCTTCACACTGACCTTGTTTATGTCATCCTTACCTCACCTTCACACTGACCTTGTTCATGTCATCCTTACCTCACCTTCACACTGACTTTGTTTATGTCATACTTACCTCACCTTCACACTGACCTTGTTCATATCATCCTTACCTCACCTTCACACTGACCTTGTTTATGTCATCCTTACCTCACCTTCACACTGACCTTGTTCATGTCATCCTTACTTCACCTTCACACTGACCTTGTTCATGTCATCCTTACTTCACCTTCACACTGACCTTGTTTATGTCATCCTTACTTCACCTTCACCCTGACCTTGTTTATGCCATCATTACCTCACCTTCACTCTGATCTTGTTTATGTCATCCTTACTTCACCTTCACACTGACCTTGTTTATGTCATCCTTACCTCACCTTCACTCTGATCTTGTTTATGTCATCCTTACCTCACCTTCACTCTGATCTTGTTCATGTCATCCTTACTTCACCTTCACACTGACCTTGTTTATGTCATCCTTACCTCACCTTCACACTGACCTTGTTCATGTCATCCTTACTTCACCTTCACACTGACCTTGTTCATGTCATCCTTACTTCACCTTCACACTGACCTTGTTTATGTCATCCTTACCTCACCTTCACACTGACCTTGTTCATGTCATCCTTACCTCACCTTCACACTGACCTTGTTTATGTCATCCTTACCTCACCTTCACACTGACCTTGTTCATGTCATCCTTACCTTACCTTCACACTGACCTTGTTTATGTCATCCTACCTCACCTTCACACTGACCTTGTTTATGTCATCCTTACCTCACCTTCACACTGACCTTGTTTATGTCATCCTTACCTCACCTTCACACTGACCTTGTTCATGTCATCCTTACCTCACCTTCACACTGACCTTGTTTATGTCATACTTACCTCACCTTCACACTGACCTTGTTCATGTCATCCTTACCTCACCTTCACACTGACCTTGTTTATGTCATCCTTACCTCACCTTCACACTGACCTTGTTCATGTCATCCTTACTTCACCTTCACACTGACCTTGTTCATGTCATCCTTTCTTCACCTTCACACTGACCTTGTTTATGTCATCCTTACTTCACCTTCACACTGACCTTGTTTATGCCATCCTTACCTCACCTTCACTCTGATCTTGTGTATGTCATCCTTACTTCACCTTCACACTGACCTTGTTTATGTCATCCTTACCTCACCTTCACTCTGATCTTGTTTATGTCATCCTTACCTCACCTTCACTCTGATCTTGTTCATGTCATCCTTACTTCACCTTCACACTGACCTTGTTTATGTCATCCATACCTCACCTTCACACTGACCTTGTTCATGTCATCCTTACTTCACCTTCACACTGACCTTGTTCATGTCATCCTTACTTCACCTTCACACTGACCTTGTTTATGTCATCCTTACCTCACCTTCACTCTGATCTTGTTTATGTCATCCTTACTTCACCTTCACACTGACCTTGTTTATGTCATCCTTACCTCACCTTCACACTGACCTTGTTTATGTCATCCTTACCTCACCTTCACTCTGATCTTGTTTATGTCATCCTTACATCCCCTTCACACTGACCTTGTTTATGTCATCCTTACCTCACCTTCACTCTGATCTTGTTTATGTCATCCTTACTTCACCTTCACACTGACCTTGTTCATGTCATCCTTACCTCACCTTCACACTGACCTTGTTTATGTCATCCTTACCTCACCTTCACACTGACCTTGTTTATGCCATCCTTACCTCACCTTCACACTGACCTTGTTCATGTCATCCTTACTTCACCTTCACACTGACCTTGTTTATGTCATCCTTACCTCACCTTCACTCTGATCTTGTTTATGTCATCCTTACCTCACCTTCACACTGACCTTGTTCATGTCATCCTTACTTCACCTTCACACTGACCTTGTTCATGTCATCCTTACTTCACCTTCACACTGACCTTGTTTATGTCATCCTTACCTCACCTTCACTCTGACCTTGTTATGTCATCCTTACTTCACCTTCACACTGACCTTGTTTATGTCATCCTTACCTCACCTTCACTCTGATCTTGTTTATGTCATCCTTACTTCACCTTCACACTGACCTTGTTCATGTCATCCTTACCTCACCTTCATACTGACCTTGTTTATGTCATACTTACTTCACCTTCACTCTGATCTTGTTTATGTCATCCTTACTTCACCTTCACACTGACCTTGTTCATGTCATCCTTACCTCACCTTCAAACTGACCTTGTTTATGTCATCCTTACCTCACCTTCACTCTGATCTTGTTCATGTCATCCTTACTTCACCTTCACACTGACCTTGTTTATGCCATCCTTACCTCACCTTCACACTGACCTTGTTCATGTCATCCTTACACACTGACCTTGTTTATGTCATCCTTACCTCACCTTCACTCTGATCTTGTTTATGTCATCCTTACCTCACCTTCACACTGACCTTGTTCATGTCATCCTTACTTCACCTTCACACTGACCTTGTTCATGTCATCCTTACTTCACCTTCACACTGACCTTGTTTATGTCATCCTTACCTCACCTTCACTCTGACCTTGTTATGTCATCCTTACTTCACCTTCACACTGACCTTGTTTATGTCATCCTTACCTCACCTTCACTCTGATCTTGTTTATGTCATCCTTACTTCACCTTCACACTGACCTTGTTCATGTCATCCTTACTTCACCTTCACACTGACCTTGTTTATGTCATCCTTACTTCACCTTCACACTGACCTTGTTCATGTCATCCTTACTTCACCTTCACACTGACCTTGTTTATGTCATCCTTACTTCACCTTCACACTGACCTTGTTTATGTCATCCTTACCTCACCTTCACTCTGATCTTGTTTATGTCATCCTTACTTCACCTTCACACTGACCTTGTTTATGTCATCCTTACCTCACCTTCACACTGACCTTGTTTATGTCATCCTTACCTCACCTTCACTCTGATCTTGTTTATGTCATCCTTACATCCCCTTCACACTGACCTTGTTTATGTCATCCTTACCTCACCTTCACTCTGATCTTGTTTATGTCATCCTTACTTCACCTTCACACTGACCTTGTTCATGTCATCCTTACCTCACCTTCACACTGACCTTGTTTATGTCATCCTTACCTCACCTTCACACTGACCTTGTTTATGCCATCCTTACCTCACCTTCACACTGACCTTGTTCATGTCATCCTTACTTCACCTTCACACTGACCTTGTTTATGTCATCCTTACCTCACCTTCACTCTGATCTTGTTTATGTCATCCTTACCTCACCTTCACACTGACCTTGTTCATGTCATCCTTACTTCACCTTCACACTGACCTTGTTCATGTCATCCTTACTTCACCTTCACACTGACCTTGTTTATGTCATCCTTACCTCACCTTCACTCTGACCTTGTTATGTCATCCTTACTTCACCTTCACACTGACCTTGTTTATGTCATCCTTACCTCACCTTCACTCTGATCTTGTTTATGTCATCCTTACTTCACCTTCACACTGACCTTGTTCATGTCATCCTTACCTCACCTTCAAACTGACCTTGTTTATGTCATCCTTACTTCACCTTCACTCTGATCTTGTTTATGTCATCCTTACTTCACCTTCACTCTGATCTTGTTCATGTCATCCTTACTTCACCTTCACTCTGATCTTGTTTATGTCATCCTTACTTCACCTTCACTCTGATCTTGTTCATGTCATCCTTACCTCACCTTCACACTGACCTTGTTTATGTCATCCTTACTTCACCTTCACACTGACCTTGTTCATGTCATCCTTACCTCACCTTCACACTGACATTGTTTATGTCATCCTTACCTCACCTTCACACTGACCTTGTTCATGTCATCCTTACCTCACCTTCACACTGACCTTGTTTATGTCATCCTTACCTCACATTCACTCTGATCTTGTTTATGTCATCCTTACTTCACCTTCACACTGATCTTGTTCATGTCATCCTTACTTCACCTTCACTCTGATCTTGTTCATGTCATCCTTACATCACCTTCACACTGACCTTGTTTATGTCATCCTTACTTCACCTTCACACTGACCTTGTTTATGTCATCCTTACTTCACCTTCACACTGACCTTGTTTATGTCATCCTTACTTCACCTTCACACTGACCTTGTTCATGTCATCCTTACTTCACCTTCACTCTGATCTTGTTCATGTCATCCTTACTTCACCTTCACTCTGATCTTGTTCATGTCATCCTTACATCACCTTCACACTGACCTTGTTCATGTCATCCTTACTTCACCTTCACTCTGATCTTGTTCATGTCATCCTTACATCACATTCACACTGACCTTGTTTATGTCATCCTTACTTCACCTTCACTCTGATCTTGTTCATGTCATCCTTACATCACCTTCACACTGACCTTGTTTATGTCATCCTTACATCACCTTCACACTGACCTTGTTCATGTCATCCTTACTTCACCTTCACTCTGATCTTGTTCATGTCATCCTTACATCACATTCACACTGACCTTGTTTATGTCATCCTTACTTCACCTTCACTCTGATCTTGTTCATGTCATCCTTACATCACCTTCACACTGACCTTGTTTATGTCATCCTTACATCACCTTCACACTGACCTTGTTTATGTCATCCTTACTTCACCTTCACTCTGATCTTATTCATGTCATCCTTACATTACCCTCACACTGACCTTGTTTATGTCATCCTTACTTCACCTTCACACTGACCTTGTTTATGTCATCCTTACCTCACCTTCACTCTGATCTTGTTTATGTCATCCTTACATCACCTTCACACTGACCTTGTTTATGTCATCCTTACCTCACCTTCACACTGACCTTGTTTATGTCATCCTTACTTCACCTTCACACTGACCTTGTTCATGTCATCCTTACTTCACCTTCACTCTGATCTTGTTCATGTCATCCTTACATCACCTTCACACTGACCTTGTTTATGTCATCCTTACTTCACCTTCACACTGACCTTGTTTATGTCATCCTTACTTCACCTTCACACTGACCTTGTTTATGTCATCCTTACCTCACCTTCACTCTGATCTTGTTTATGTCATCCTTACATCCCCTTCACACTGACCTTGTTTATGTCATCCTTACTTCACCTTCACACTGACCTTGTTCATGTCATCCTTACTTCACCTTCACTCTGATCTTGTTCATGTCATCCTTACATCACCTTCACACTGACCTTGTTTATGTCATCCTTACTTCACCTTCACACTGACCTTGTTTATGTCATCCTTACTTCACCTTCACACTGACCTTGTTTATGTCATCCTTACCTCACCTTCACTCTGATCTTGTTTATGTCATCCTTACATCCCCTTCACACTGACCTTGTTCATGTCATCCTTACTTCACCTTCACTCTGATCTTGTTCATGTCATCCTTACTTCACCTTCACTCTGATCTTGTTCATGTCATCCTTACATCACCTTCACACTGACCTTGTTTATGTCATCCTTACTTCACCTTCACACTGACCTTGTTTATGTCATCCTTACTTCTCCTTCACACTGACCTTGTTCATGTCATCCTTACTTCACCTTCACTCTGAACTTGTTCATGTCATCCTTACTTCACCTTCACTCTGATCTTGTTCATGTCATCATTACTTCACCTTCACTCTGATCTTGTTCATGTCATCCTTACATCACCTTCACACTGACCTTGTTTATGTCACTCTTACTTCACCTTCACTCTTATCTTGTTCATGTCATCCTTACATCACCTTCACACTGACCTTGTTCATGTCATCCTTACTTCACCTTCACTCTGATCTTGTTCATGTCATCCTTACATCACCTTCACACTGACCTTGTTTATGTCATCCTTACATCACCTTCACACTGACCTTGTTTATGTCATCCTTACTTCACCTTCACTCTGATCTTGTTCATGTCATCCTTACATCACCTTCACACTGACCTTGTTTATGTCATCCTTACTTCACCTTCACACTGACCTTGTTTATGTCATCCTTACTTCACCTTCACACTGACCTTGTTTATGTCATCCTTACTTCACCTTCACTCTGATCTTGTTCATGTCATCCTTACCTCACCTTCACACAGACCTTGTTTATGTCATCCTTACTTCACCTTCATTCTGATCTTGTTCATGTCATCCTTACTTCACCTTCACACTGACCTTGTTTATGTCATTCTTACTTCACCTTCACTCTGATCTTGTTCATGTCATCCTTACTTCACCTTCACACTGACCTTGTTTATGTCATCCTTACTTCACCTTCATTCTGATCTTGTTCATGTCATCCTTACCTCACCTTCACACAGACCTTGTTTATGTCATCCTTACTTCACCTTCACACTGATCTTGTTTATGTCATCCTTACTTCACCTTCACACTGATCTTGTTTATGTCATCCTTACCTCACCTTCACACTGATCTTGTTTATGTCATCCTTACTTCACCTTCATTCTGATCTTGTTCATGTCATCCTTACTTCACCTTCACACTGACCTTGTTTATGTCATCCTTACATCACCTTCACACAGACCTTGTTTATGTCATCCTTACTTCACCTTCACTCTGATCTTGTTTATGTCATCCTTACTTCACCTTCTCACTGACATCACCTTCACACTGATCTTGTTTATGTCATCCTTACTTCACCTTCACACTGACCTTGTTTATGTCATCCTTACTTCACCTTCACACTGACCTTGTTTATGTCATCCTTACCTCACCTTCACACTGACCTTGTTTATGTCATCCTTACCTCACCTTCACACTGACCTTGTTTATGTCATCCTTACTTCACCTTCACTCTGATCTTGTTTATGTCATCCTTACTTCACCTTCTCACTGACCTTGTTTATGTCATCCTTACTTCACCTTCACACTGACCTTGTTTATGTCATCCTTACCTCACCTTCACTCTGATCTTGTTCATGTCATCCTTACATCACCTTCACACTGACCTTGTTTATGTCATCCTTACTTCACCTTCACTCTGATCTTGTTCATGTCATCCTTACATCACCTTCACACTGACCTTGTTTATGTCATCCTTACTTCACCTTCACTCTGATCTTGTTCATGTCATCCTTACATCACATTCACACTGACCTTGTTTATGTCATCCTTACTTCACCTTCACACTGACCTTGTTCATGTCATCCTTACTTCACCTTCACTCTGATCTTGTTCATGTCATCCTTACATCACCTTCACACTGACCTTGTTTATGTCATCCTTACTTCACCTTCACACTGACCTTGTTCATGTCATCCTTACTTCACCTTCACTCTGATCTTGTTCATGTCATCCTTACTTCACCTTCACACTGACCTTGTTCATGTCATCCTTACTTCACCTTCACTCTGATCTTGTTCATGTCATCCTTACTTCACCTTCACACTGACTTTGCTCATGTCATCCTTACTTCACCTTCACACTGACCTTGCTCATGTCATCCTTACTTCACCTTCACACTGACCTTGCTCATGTCATCCTTACTTCACCTTCACACTGACCTTGCTCATGTCATCCTTACTTCACCTTCACACTTGTTCATGTCATCCTTACTCACCTTCACACTGACCTTGTTTATGTCATCCTTACTTCACCTTCACACTGACCTTGTTTATGTCATCCTTACTGACCTTGCTCATGTCATCCTTACTTCACCTTCACACTGACCTTGCTCATGTCATCCTTACTTCACCTTCACACTGACCTTGCTCATGTCATCCTTACTTCACCTTCAGGCTGACCTTGCTCATGTCATCCTTACTTCACCTTCACACTGACCTTGCTCATGTCATCCTTACTTCACCTTCAGGCTGACCTTGTTCAGGTCATCTTAGGAAATATTCAAGTAGTGGGAACACAATGTGAAATTAATTTACAACAGAGATGGATGAACGGATTCGGACAACTATCGAATCATCTTCACGTGATGAGATTTTGTTCGGATTTTTAACCCTGGAGGGTTAGCCACCCAGAATAACCCAGGAAAGTCAGTTCATAATCGAGGATTGTCTTTCTTATTTCCATTGTGACCCTTAAGGAAGAATGTGGGCAATTTTCCGCGCGCGCTCAACCAAAAATCGAAAAATTATGGAAATTGAGTTATATATACCGAAAGATCGACACCATGCCTAACCCTTCTAGGGTAGGGTAGGTGCCTGAGCACGAGCCTTTAGCTCATAAGACTGTCATTCCCATTTGCCCCCTTGGGGCGGGGATGGCAGACCAGAGAGGCCTAGCTTGTGGCTAGGCCTGGGGACAGTTGGTCCCAAAGATGAGGAGGTACTTGTGCCTCCTCCCATGGGAGACTTAGGTCTCAGACATTCCCTAAAGAGGGAGCCAAGGCCGGGCCACCACTTGGACAAGGCCCGGACCGTGAGAATACCGGCGAATCTTTAATAATAATAATATACCGAGAAATAGCTTAACTCTTTGGCAACACAATGGTACAAGAATCAATGTTCTAAGACGTTTCTACAAGAAATTATAGTCATTTATATCAGGTATGGTAACAGCGATGTAGGTAGCGCGTCTGTTCTCAACCCATGTATTTTTTGGAATTTTTTCCTTGTTTTTTATTGCTTTTTCTTTGCATTATTCTTTCTAATATAATAATTGATTATTTGGCATCATATAAGAGTAGGTGGAGCTTATCAGTAGAGTGCCAGCCAATCGGGAGCCATCTGAGAACACTCGGCAGTACTCCCCCTCCAGACGGTGCCAGGTGAAATCACTTCATTATTACGTTTATATCAGCTTATATATCAACTATACGGCTTATTTGTCTATCAGAATTGATCTAATATGATATAATAAACACTATAAATAACAAACAAACATGTTATATACTCTAGACTGAATAAAATAGGCCATAATATGGCGAGAATCCACCAGCAATATTTCGATATAAATGAGTTACTCCTCATCTCCTTGTTGTATTGTTTGGTCTGTGAGTAATAGAAAACGGTATTTTGAAGAGGATAACTGCACTAGAATATCAGTTTACTTTGAAAACCACTGAAACAAACGCGATTTTCGCGAAAAAAAAATTTTTTTGGAGACGGCGGGCCGGCCGGCGTTCCAGGCCTATATCTCGAAAGTAACTTTTTCACTTATTTCGCTAAAGTACACCATTATTAATGATTGTATTGAAATGATTTTCACTGACAATATAAAACAAAGTGTGTTTGAATATTTGCTGATTCTCTTTTTGGAATATATCAAATATTTTTGATTTTGTGGGAGGTAAAAGGTAGATATTTTGGTGAATGCCAAAAAGTCTATCAAATGTATTTTTTTTCCATGATAATAAGATATATTAGATGAAACATGTGCATCCAAAATTAGTGTCAGATGTATTCTAACGGTTGGGATTGTCGGAAGTGCCACTCGAAGTGCCATTTTGCATGCCTTGTTGCCATATATGAAAAGTCATTAAATATTTTTTTTCTCTGTTGATTGTTGGCCAATCATACTGAAACTTTGTGACATTCTTCTACATATGAACCTCTAAATGTACACCAAAAATAAAAAAAATTGGTTGAAAAATAAAAGTAGGCCGAAATTTGGAGTTGGCACCCTTAAATCTTGTCCCCCCAGGATGTCGCCCACACCAGTCGACTAACACCCAGGGTACCTACTTGCTTGCTAGGTGAACAGGAACAGCAGGTGTAAGGAAACACGCCCAATGTTTTCACCTTTCCCGGAGATCGAACCATGGCTCTCAGTGTATGAGGTGAGAGCGTTGCCTACCTGGAGACCTGGAATTTACCTGGAGAGAGTTCCGGGGGTCAACACCCCCGCGGCCCGGTCTGTGACCAGGACTCATGGTGAATCAGAGCCTGATCAACCAGGCTGTTACTGCTGGTTGCACGCAATCCTACTAGGCCACGGGTCACATCTTGTTCCTCATCCTCATATCCGACATAGACAAGGATGTCAGCCACAGCACCGTGTCTTCCTTTGCAGATGACACCCGAATCTGCATGACAGTGTCTTCCATTGCAGACACTGCAAGGCTCCAGACGGACATCAACCAACTCTTTCAGTGGGCTGCAGAAAACAATATGAAGTTCAACGATGAGAAATTTCAATTACTCAGATATGGTAAACACGAGGAAATTAAATCTTCATCAGAGTACAAAACAAATTCTGGCCACAAAATAGAGCGAAACACCAACGTCAAAGACCTGGGAGTGATCATGTCGGAGGATCTCACCTTCAAGGACCATAACATTGTATCAATCGCATCTGCTAGAAAAATGACAGGATGGATAATGAGAACCTTCAAAACTAGGGAGGCCAAGCCCATGATGACACTCTTCAGGTCACTTGTTCTATCTAGGCTGGAATATTGCTGCACACTAACAGCACCTTTCAAGGCAGGTGAAATTGCTGACCTAGAAAATGTACAGAGAACCTTCACGGCGCGCATAACGGAGATAAAACACCTCAATTACTGGGAGCGCTTGAGGTTCCTGAACCTGTATTCCCTGGAACGCAGGCGGGAGAGATACATGATTATATACACCTGGAAAATCCTAGAGGGACTAGTACCGAACTTGCACACGAAAATCACTCACTACGAAAGCAAAAGACTTGGCAGACGATGCAACATCCCCCCAATGAAAAGCAGGGGTGTCACTAGCACGTTAAGAGACCATACAATAAGTGTCAGGGGCCCGAGACTGTTCAACTGCCTCCCAGCATACATAAGGGGGATTACCAACAGACCCCTGGCAGTCTTCAAGCTGGCACTGGACAAGCACCTAAAGTCGGTTCCTGACCAGCTGGGCTGTGGCTCGTACGTTGGTTTGCGTGCAGCCAGCAGCAACAGCCTGGTTGATCAGGCTCTGATCCACCAGGAGGCCTGGTCACAGACCAGGCCGCGGGGGCGTTGACCCCCGGAACTCTTTCCAGGTAAACTCCAGGTAAGTCGCCGGTATTCTCCGGGCTCGGGTCTTTTCCAAGTAGTGGTGACCCGGCCTTGGCTCCCTATCTGGGGAGTGTCTCGAGACCTAAGTCTCCCATGGGAGGAGGTATAAGTACCCCCTAATCTTTGGGACCAACTGTCCCCAGGCCTAGCCACAGTCCCCGCCCTCACGGGGCTCGCAGGGAGAAGCTAGGCCTCTGGTCTGCCATCTGCCCCGCCCCCAAAGGGGTTCGTGGGGATGGCAGTCTTATGAGCTGCAGATGGTAGCAAGCTCAGTCTAAAAAAAATATTTTAATTCATCACGCAGCGCATTAATATTCATCAATTAATGTTATAGCTAAGGTCTTATGCTATGTAATTAAAATACTAATTGAGCACACTCTAGCAATATTTTTTTATAATAATCCAAAAAGTTAAAAAAAAAAATTCACGCCATTATATTGACCTTGTTCATGTCATTTTCACTTCACTTTGGAACTGATCTTATTCACCTCATCTTCACTTTGCCTTCACACTGATCTTGTTTATGTCATCCTCACCACACCTTCAGAGTGACCTTGTTCATGTTATATTCACACCTTCATATTGACCTTGTTCATGTCATTTTCACTTCACTTTGTTACTGATTTTATTCACCTCATCTTCACTACACCTTCACACTGACCCTGTTCATGTCATCATTACTTCTTCACGCCTTACCTTGTTCATGTCATCTTCACTTCACACATTATCTTTTTCATATCATCTTCACTTCACACATTACCTTGTTCATGTCATCTCCACTTCACACATTACCTTGTTCATATCATCTTCACTTCACGCATTACCATGTTCATGTCATCTTCACTTCACGCATTACCGTGTTCATGTCATCTTCACTTCACGCATTACCGTGTTCATGTCATCTTCACTTCACGCATTACCATGTTCATGTCATCTTCACTTCACGCATTACCGTGTTCATGTCATCTTCACTTCACGCATTACCGTGTTCATGTCATCTTCACTTCACGCATTACCATGTTCATGTCATCTTCACTTCACGCATTACCGTGTTCATGTCATCTTCACTTCGTCTTGTCACTGACCATGTTTTTGCTGTTTTTTTGAAGTGTTTTGTAGTGTTATTCCAGTGTTTTTCGATCCATCTGGAGGAGTGTTCACCAGTGCTGAGGAAAGTTTGGAGGGCCTCTGTGCAAGGGTTTGAATGAATTAGCCTAAGCATATTGACCCTAATGAGGATATTTCTTTCAGTAGTAGGATATTTCTTTCAGTAGTAGGATATTTCTTTCAGTAGTAGGATATTTCTTTCAGTAGTAGGATATTTCTTTCAGTAGTAGGATATTTCTTTCAGTAGTAGGATATTTCTTTCAGTTATAGTAGTGACGACAAAAATTCGTTTTCTCTAGTCTAACACCAAACAAGCTGTGTACAGTATAGTATTACTGGGGTAACTGTAGAAAAACATTTAGTAAGTTGATTCAGGTACACATAAATGCAATTATATATATTATCATACATAGCAGCATATGCGTTAAGAACCTATGATAACCTAAACATGTCAGTGACTTATTTCCATTAGGGTCCTTTTATTACCTTATTATACTATAAATGAGATAATATCTTATTATTATACTATATAGAAGATACACTAGGAATAAGGTAAATTGAGCTATTTATATTTGCAAGTGTGTTAGCTAAAAATAAAAAAAAAATAATTCTCCTCCCTTTCTGTCGCTACATTCATTAGGCACCTTTTGGCTCTCTTCTTGGCTCATACTATGGCTAGTTTTGACATGTGCAGGCAGTAGTCTGTTTCATTCCTTTATAAGTAAGTTTTATTCACGTATACACAGTTACACTGATTATCATACATAGCAACATATGTGTAGAGAACCTAGGATAACCCAAAAAGGTCAGAGTGTAGTGATACTGGTCCTGTGGGGAGCAGCAGCAGGATAATACTGCACCACCTCTAGGGGCCCTTAACAACAACAACAGTTTGGTGTGTGTCATGGGCACCAACACATGGTGTGTGATTCTCTCCTACTTTATCCATTTATCAGCGATGCAGATTACATGGTGAGTTTAAATATGTGGCCTGTAGTTATAACTTTTCTCTTGACATATGCAAGACATCACCATCCCTGTAGAAGCCATTATTAGATGTACTAGTCATTATATTTTGTTGTTGCAGAAGTACTATGAAGATTCTATGTTCAATAAAGCCTAGAGATAAGGCCTGTGTTTCTATCACAACAATTTATTGAACATAGAATCCTGGGCTACCTGGTGGTGATCCTGCGCTAGACTACATCACAACATGGAGCGTTTACTGAAACCTGAGAGGCTAGACTGTGACCCCAGCTTATCAACGGCTGCTCAGGAATGGAAGCACTGGTTTAAGACTTTCGAAAACTTCTTGGGAGCCCTTCCTAAAGAAGATCTAGATAAACTAAGTCTGCTCATCAATTTTGTGTCACCTAAGATATATGAGGCTATTTCTGAGTGTAATACCTACGAAGATGCTATCAAAACCCTCAAGTCTCAGTATATTAAGCACTGAAAATTTTAGGTAAGGACTGTCACTTCCAAGCAGTGACAGCTGCTCAGTATTGTGAAGAGCCCATCAGGGATGCTTTTATCAGTGGCCTGCAATCACCAATAATAAGGCAGCGTTTATTGGAGAATAAAACTCTCGACTTAGCCGCTGCCTTTGACCAGGCAAGAGCTCTAGATTCAGCCCAGAAGAATTCTGAAGTATACAGTACCACTCAGCCTTCTCGAGTGGTAAGTGCTGCAATTCCTGACCAAGACTCTTGCAATGAAGTTACTGGGGAACCTGCCTCAGTGACAGCAGCAGCAGGTACGGTGTGTTTCTTTTGTGGTTTTTCAAGACATCCACGTCCAAAGTGTCCTGCTCGTGAAGCAATGTGCCATAAATGCCACAAGAAAGGTCACTTTGCTAAAGTATGTCGTGCTAATGCATCAACAAGAGCTAGTGCCTCCACACATTCCAGTGATCATGCGACTCTAGCAACAGTGACTTCTGCGGCTACTCCAAATTCACTGTCAAAGGCAGTTGTGAAAGTATTCATCAAAGGAACAGAAGTAGATGGTCTTATTGATAGTGGCAGCTCAGAGAGTTTCATCAACCTTGACTTAGTTAAACGGCTCTCCTTGACCCTACATCACTCATCAGGTACCGTTTCCATGGCATCAACATCTCTCTCTATTCAGACCTTAGGGTTTTGTAAGGTAAATCTCAGAGTTAATGGAAAGGATTATCAAGATGTACATTTAGCTATTCTGCCACAACTGTGCTCTGATGTTATCCTTGGTCAGGACTTTCAGAAGCTGCATGGTAGTGTCACCTTAACATATGGAGGTGAACTGCCTCCTCTTGTTGTCTGTGGACTTAGCACTTTAAGGGTAGACCCACCAAAGCTGTTTGCAAATCTTACCGCGGATTGCCATCCTATATCAGCTAAGTCACGCCGCTATTCTTATGAGGATCGGATGTTCATTGAGAAAGAAACTCAGAGGCTGCTGAAGGAGGGTATTATAGAACCGAGTGATTCCCCTTGGCGTGCACAGGTTGTTGTTGTTAAAGATGGTTATAGGAAACGGAGACTGGCTATCGATTACTCTGAGACAATCAACAAATTTACACTTCTTGATGGGTACCCTCTACCTCGAATTGACGATACAGTGAACAAAATTGCTCAGTACTACGTGTTTAGCACAATTGATCTGCAGAGTGCCTATCATCAAGTCCCTATAAGGAATGAAGATAAACCATACACAGCGTTTCAGGCTAGTGATGGCCTGTATCAGTTTACCAGAGTCCCTTTTGGAGTCACCAATGGGGTAGCCTGCTTCCAACGAATTATGGATTCACTCATTCAGGAAGAGCAACTCATGGGAACCTACGCGTATTTAGATAATGTTACCATTTGTGGCAAGACCCAGGAGGAACATGATGCAAACCTTGATAAGTTTTTGGAAGCCGCCAAGAAGAAAAATATCAGTTACAATGAGGAAAAGTGCACTTTTTCAACTAAAAGGCTTAGCATCCTTGGTTATGTAGTGGAAGGAGGTTCAATATTCCCAGACCCTGAACGACTACGACCTCTACGGGAACTTCCAATGCCTCAAGACAAAAAGTCACTCCGAAGAACTCTTGGTCTCTTTGCTTATTACTCACAATGGATCTACAACTATTCAAGTAAAGTCCGCCCATTGAGTGCTACCACATTTCCTGTGACAAAGGAAGCAGAAGCCGCTTTCCATACTCTCAAACAGGACATTGAAAACTCAGTAGTCCAAGCCATTGATGAGTCCCTACCATTCGAAGTGGAAACGGATGCATCTGACATTGCCATTGCTGCAGTCTTATCTCAGGCAGGACGACCAGTAGCCTTCTTTTCGAGAACTTTTCAAGGATCAGAGAAATGTTATGCTGCTGTAGAAAAGGAAGCCCAGGCCATCATAGAAGCAGTTCGCCACTGGAGGCATTATTTAACTGGTAGACATTTCACCATAAGGACTGACCAACGGTCCGTGATGTATATGTTCGACAAGAGGCACAAAAGTAGGATAAAGAATGACAAGATATTACGCTGGAGGATGGAACTATCGTGTTATGACTTTGATATTCTGTACCGACCGGGTCAAGAGAACATCTCACCTGATGCATTCTCTAGGTCCCACTGTCGAGCAGCATGTCATGATTTGCAATCACTCTCAGCTCTCCAAAAGGCTTTGTGTCACCCAGGAGTTACACGCCTGTACCATTTTGTCAAATCAAAGAACATGCCCTACTCAGTGGAAGATGTGCGACAAGTGATCAGAGCATGCAGAGTATGTGCAGAGTGCAAGCCAAACTTTCATCAGCCAGAGAAAACTCATCTCATAAAATCCACCCAGCCTTTCGAAAGATTGAATATAGATTTCAAAGGACCTCTACCAAGCACAAATCAGAATAGGTATTTCCTTAACATAGTAGATGAATATTCAAGGTTTCCCTTTGTATTCCCCTGTGCAAATATGGCTGCTTCAACTGTTATTAGTTGTCTTTCACAGTTGTTCTCTATTTTTGGTATGCCAGCTTATATCCATTCAGACAGGGGATCCTCGTTCATGAGTAACGAACTTCAGGAATTTTTGGCTAGCAAAGGTATTGCCTGCAGCAGAACAACAAGCTACAACCCTGAAGGCAATGGTCAAGTGGAGCGGTTCAATGGTACTATATGGAAGGCAGTTACAATGACATTAAAGTCGCGCAATCTACCTGTTCAACACTGGCAAACTGTCCTACCTGATGCTCTTCACTCTATTAGATCACTGCTGTGCACAGCTACTAATGCAACCCCTCATGAAAGACTCCTCAACTATTCACGTCGTTCCTCTACGGGAGCCTCCGTGCCCACTTGGTTATGTCATCCTGGACCCGTTCTCCTGAAGAGTCACCGTAGGATGAACAAGACGGATCCTTTAGTGGAAGAGGTAGAGCTCCTGCAAGCTAATCCACATTACGCCCACATTCGCTACCAAAATGGTGAAGAGACTACAGTATCTACAAGACATTTAGCCCCAGTTGAAATCCCTATTAGTGTGGAATCTCAAGATACACCAATAGATGTGAAAGATGCTTCGTTTTCTCCTGGAAAGCCCCTTGAGACTACCCCTACGGAAATAGAGGATTCTGCTCCAGCAGTTAATCAAACCCGCTGGAAAATATCGAACCTGGTGAAGAGGCTCAAGGGCTACGAAGGTCGGGACGTGTACGTCGCCCACCTAACAGTTTGGGAGATTACTGTCTCTGATATTTTAGAAGGGGGAGATTGTAGTGATACTGGTCCTGTGGGGAGCAGCAGCAGGATAATACTGCACCACCTCTAGGGGCCCTTAACAACAACAACAGTTTGGTGTGTGTCATGGGCACCAACACATGGTGTGTGATTCTCTCCTACTTTATCCATTTATCAGCGATGCAGATTACATGGTGAGTTTAAATATGTGGCCTGTAGTTATAACTTTTCTCTTGACATATGCAAGACATCACCATCCCTGTAGAAGCCATTATTAGATGTACTAGTCATTATATTTTGTTGTTGCAGAAGTACTATGAAGATTCTATGTTCAATAAAGCCTAGAGATAAGGCCTGTGTTTCTATCACAACACATTGTATAAGAGCTAGACATAGTGTCGTGCGGGCCTCAGTATGTAGAGACTGTGCTTGTCTGTAGAGGAACTTCAGTTTAGCGTTCGCTTTCTTTACTACACTATTCCCTGTCAATTCTCCTGACATGATTGGGTCAAAGGTGATTCCTAGATATTTCACTGTAGATACTAAAATGATGGGTTCCCCATTACACTAAACATTAAAATTATTTGCCCTTTTCAGTTTATTTTTCGTATCAAACAGTATGGCTTCCGTTTTCTCGAGGTGTAACGATAATTTATTGTCTACTAACCATTTGCTTCAGGACTCTTGTTATAGTTTTAGTGCATTAGCTAAATCTTGTGGGTCTTTACCTTACACTAACAGAGCACTGTCATCTGCATACAGCAAAAGCTTACACTTGACACTGATGGGTATGTCATTCATATAACATAGGAACAATTAGGGACCCAGAATACTACCTTGGGGAATCACACATGCTGTTTGCAGGGGTTCTGAGTCACTGTTGTTCATCTTGACAATTTTTTTCCTGTTGCTCAGGTAGGACCTAAATCAGTCGATAGCTTGTATTCTCTTACATTATATATTGTGGTTGGCGGTATCGTAGTCCATCAGATTAATTAGGGAGGTGTCGGTCGAGTAAGATCTGAAACCTGAATGGTAAATATGGAGAACGTTTTTGCCATTAAGGTACTTAGCTACATGACAGTACACCGCCTTCTCTAGAATATATACTAATAGGCCTATAGTTGTTGACATCAGACCTATTATTTTTCTTGAAGATAGAAGTAACTCTGGCCTCCTTGAACCCCTCCGGTATGGTATTAGTGGTGAAGCATAAATTTATTATGTGAGTTTAGTAGTTAGGTACTTAGCTACATGACAGTACACCGCCTTCTCTAGAATATATACTAATAGGCCTATAGTTGTTGACATCAGACCTATTATTTTTCTTGAAGATAGAAGTAACTCTGGCCTCCTTGAACCCCTCCGGTATGGTATTAGTGGTGAAGCATAAATTTATTATGTGAGTTTAGTAGTTAGTTTAATATGTTTGTTATGCACCCCATACCCAACCTGTGGACGGTAGTCAAAAGATTACAGAGGTACATAATGGGTCCAAGGACTGGACCCCAAAATTATGATAGATGAACAAATTACAAAGGTAATGAACTCCAGGTAGATCTGGTCACAATCATGGCAAGTTACAAAGGTAATGAATCATCTACACGTCTATACATAGTTACAGTCATCATTGAATCATGAACAAATTACAAAGTAATGAGCCATTCAACACGTGCACACCCGGTCATAACTGTAATGAGTTATTAGTGCAAATGTTAATTGGGTCCCACACACACATACACACACACACACACACACACACACACACACACACACACACACACACACACACACACACACACACACACACACACAGGACTACAAAGAGACCTGGATAGGCTGGACACGTGGTCCAGCAACTGGCTTCTCGATTTCAACCCTGACAAATGCAAAGTCATGAAGATTGGGGAAGGGCAAAGAAGACCGCAGACAGAGTATACGCTAGGTGGAAAAAGGCTGCAAGCCTCACTCAGGGAGAAAGATCTTGGGGTGATCATAACACCGAGCACATCTCAGGAGGCACACATCAACCATATAACGGCTGCAGCATATGGGCTCCTGGCAAACTTGAGAATAGCGTTCCGATACCTTAGTAAGGAACCGTTCAAGACACTGTACACTGTGTATGTCAGGCCCATACTAGAGTATGCAGCACCAGTTTGGAACCCACACCTGGTCAAGCACGTCAAGAAATTAGAGAAAGTACAAAGGTTTGCAACAAGGCTAGTTTCGGAGCTCAGGGGAATGTCCTACGAAGAAAGGTTGAGGGAACTCGGACTGACGACACTGGAGGACAGGAGGGTCAGGGGAGACATGATAACAACATACAAAAAAATGCGTGGAATAGACAAGGTGGACAGAGACAGGATGTTCCAGAGAGGGAACACAGAAACAAGGAGTCACAATTGGAAGCTGAAAATTCAGACGAGTCACAGGGATGTTAGGAAGTACTTCTTCAGTCATAGAGTCGTCAGGAAGCGGAATAGCCTAGCAAGTGATGTAGTGGAGGCAGGAACCATAAATAGCTTTAAGACGAGGTATGACAAAGCTCAGGAAGCAGAGAGAGAGAGGATCTAGTAGCGATCAGTGAAGAGGCGGGGGCCAGGAGCTGAGTCTCGACCCCTGCAACCACAATTAGGTGAGTACACATACGAGCACACACACACACACACAGTGAAGAGGCGGGGCCAAAAGCTATGAATTGATCAGTGCAACCACAAATAAGTGAGTACATATAGGTGAGTACACACACGAGCGTGCACACATACACACGAGTGCACACACACAGGAGCACACATGTGAACAATGGGAATTGGTAGTTCAGAGGCATCATATTTTGGGAACTTTCCCGGGATGGTATCTGGACCGGTGCTCTTAGCTGCGTTTAACTTGCTGAGTTCTTTTAGCACGAAGTCATGAGATACACCTTCTAGTTGGCAACTGTCTGAGGTGACGCCTTTGTTAGTCTAGTATGTTGTAAACTTATTGGAGTCTGTATTAAAGTTGTTCGATGCAACCGGCACCTCTGATGCAACAGAAGTGTAGTAGGAATTGAAACAATTTGCCACTTTAGTTGTTTCATAATATACCTTATTATCGATATTTAGTACTGTGTTAGATCTGTCTACGGCTGTATGGCTATACCCCAACTGTTGTAGGTACTGCCAGAGCTTTCTAGGGATATTCTTGTACTCTCGATTTTTGAGCAATAGTGCCATGCCTTTTCTCCTTTTATAAGCCTCTGCACTCTGTCCTCACCTTGGGAATTCATTTATCGCTGCAATATCCTGTTTGTTTGCCTTAAATCTTTTTAGCAGCTGGTCTCTAAATTTCATATCATCTAATATCTCAGTAGTCATCCAGGGTTCGGTTCTCTATTTAATCCTAACCTCTTTAACTGGTGCAATATTATCAAGGATGGCAGTGAACATTGTTTTAAATTTTTCCCAGGCATCGTTTACGTCCGTGCAACTTGTTATCTCTGTCCAGTTATAATTATGTAGCTTATTTACCAGCATTTCTTTACTGTAGTTTCTATTTGACCTCATTTTTTATTGTCCTGTGTAGGCCTATCCGTCCCCTAATAATTTTCCTAATGCAATAATTGATGAAATGATCACTAATGTTATGACTGATGTTATCACAGCGGTGGATGAGAACGGTGTGATCCGGGTTGGTACGTTAATTACCTGAGTGTAACTATTTAATCCTAGAATTTGCTGATACCTGTTACATAGCCCGTTATTTTGCTGTTGACAACAGATATTGAAGGGAGGGGCCTTAATTTTTTTTTTTTTTTTTTTTTTTTTTTTTTTTTTTTTTTTTTTTTTTTTTTTTTTTTTTTTTTTTTTCTCGTCTGATTTTGTTCAGTTGTGGTCTACTTTACGAATCGCATATATTCAAACTACACTGATAGTTTCAGTAAGATCGCCCAACCAACAAATGGAAAAAAAAAAAAACTATTTACCGAAAATGAAATTTGGCTTCATGACGGAACTTACTGACGCTGCCAAAGTTTTTTTTGGGCGCTCCCTACTAATGAAGCAATGCTAATTCTACTTCATCATGATAAATACTGTAATATACTTATTCTTCATTCCCAAAAAATACAGTTGGTAAGATTTTTGGTATTTACAAAATATCTGCCTTTTACCCCCAGAGAAATAATAATAAAAAAATAGCATATTTCAAAAATCTCTTCATCAGTCTGTAAAACATTCATTGTTTTATGTTCGTTGTGAAAATACTTTCAATCTGTTCATTATTAATAGTACAGTAAGAAGAAATAGGTCAATAACTTCCAAGACAATCGGAAGCAGGGCTCTGGATCGTATGTTGGACTGCGTGCGGCCAGTAGTAACAGCTTCGTTGTTCAGATGCACCTGGAGGGATGCTGGGACAAGGGAACAAGAGAAACTGACCCCAGGCAGCAGCATCCAGGAGAACTTCGGGTCTATTCAATTTTTCAGCCTAACTGTCATAATACTTCAGGAATTTTACAAATTAAATTTCAACATTTGAGCTTGCAAAGCCTACTATAATTTTAAATCTTCGAGTAGCTCAGATATACCAGTGGTAATAGTTTGAAGCTTATCAGAAGAGGCATTCTAAAGTTATATATGGAATCCAACTATTTATGTATTTTTCCTATATTAGTACAGTGGTAAGAACCAGGTAAGAAAACCTTCGGGATTTCCTTAGTCTTATTAATAACTAAGCTTACAGGACATCATCCTTTTAACACAATGCACGAACATTAAAAATTTGAAGTCATTCAAGAAACATTGACAAGTTACCGAAAAGAAAATATTACAATTTGTTTAATAAAAATAACGACCCGAGACTTATGCAGCTCGATAACAATGCTAAACTTCAGTTAAGCAAAACACCATAAAACTCTGAAGCAGAACAATGGAACGATACTCTTCTCCACACTGAGGGACTGACCACCTCAAAACTTCATGGGTGATGGG
>NC_091296.1:53704654-53727154 GCF_038502225.1 Cherax quadricarinatus | reverse complement strand
AAAGAATATTCTAATTTTTTTCCTTGTTTTTAATTAAAAGATGTTGGTGCTCCAGTTGAAGGACCAGAATTTGATCGTGACCTGAGTGGGGAGGAGAAGTATGTTTTCTCACACCTGTTGGCTCCATTTTATCTGACAGTAAGCAGGTACCCAAGGGTTAGGTGACTCGTCACGTGAGGTCACAGACCCTGAGCTGCTTTGGGGATTAGCGTGGACGGTTACAAAGCATAGCTTGCTTCTGCAGTGTTTTAAAAATTGAGGTTGGAGAGTTCAAGGAGGAGGTCTTGCTTCTTCAGGAGGAGATTAGGAGGCTGAAGGTCCACCTCAATGGGTCTGGTAGAGAATGTGAGGTGGCTGGAGTTGTGGGGAATGAGGCTTCTAGCAGTGAGGTGCAGTCTGTCTCTCGCTGTGAGGAGGCTGTAGGTGGGGAGGTAGCAACGGCTACCAGCAGTGAGGTACAGTCCAGCACCTGCTACAAGTGGCGAGTGGTAACCAGTAATGGGAGGAGAATCAGAATAAGGAAAGTTAAGAGTGAAGATCTGAAGGTAGGAAATCGCTTCTCTGTTCTTCAGGATGAATGTACTTCAGTGGCCAGTGAAGGTAAGGGTACTACTGCCCCTGCTAACAGAGGTAAACTCATTCTTGTGGTTGGTGACTCTCAGGTAAGATATATTGACCGTGCTTTTTGTAATAGGAATAAGAAGATAAGATAAGATAAGATTTCGTTCGGATTTTTAACCCCGGAGGGTTAGCCACCCAGGATAACCCAAGAAAGTCAGTGCGTCATCGAGGACTGTCTAACTTATTTCCATTGGGGTCCTTAATCTTGTCCCCCAGGATGCGACCCACACCAGTCGACTAACACCCAGGTACCTATTTGCTGCTAGGTGAACAGGACAATAGATGTAAGGAAACGTGTCGAAATGTTTCCACCCGCCGGGAATCGAACCCGGGCCCTCCGTGTGTGAAGCGGGAACTTTAGCCACCAGGCCACCAGGCCTGGTGGCTAAAGTGTGCTTCCCTGGAGCTGGTGTTGGGGACATAGTTAACAGGCTGGATAATATCATGTCAGGTAATGGGAACAAGCCCATTATCTGTCTCAGTGCTGGTGGAAATGATATTGGGAAGGGTAGGAGAGAAGAGCTGCTAGATAAGTACAGGTCAGCTATAGATTTCATTAAGTCTAAGGGAGGGGTCCCAATCATATGTAGCATATTGCCTAGAAGGGGAGTAGGAAATGAATGGTTGTCTAGGGCAATTGGTGTAAATTGCTGGCTAGACAGATACTGCAAGGAACTTGCAATCCCATTCATTGACAACTGGAACAACTTTTATGGCAAACATGATATGTATGCAAGGGATGGGGTACATCTCTCTGGGGCTGGGGTAGTAACACTTGCAAACTCAATTGAGAAGGCCATTGGTGAAATGCCTATGATTTTAAACTGATAGAAGATAGAGGTATGGGTGTGTGTGGGAAACAAGCAGGTTGCAATACTAGGTTTGGAAACAGTAAATGTATAAAAGGCATTCAGCATGAAGTTATAAATAAAGGCAATAGATCAGGTCAGCAAACAAAGGGGGACAGCAGAGGGCAGCAAGGGACTAGCTCCCTTAAGGTTTACTATACTAATAGCAGGAGTGTAAGAAATAAGATAGATGAGCTAAGATTAATTGCAAGTGCAAGAAACATAGATATTATTGCTATAACAGAGACCTGGCTCAATCTGAAAGATAGAGATGCCCTCTGAATGTCACATACAAGGCTATAAATTATTCCACACTGACAAGGTCAACAGGAAGGGTGGTGGAGTAGCGATGTATGTAAGAGACAATTTAAATTGTTGTGTTAGACAAGATATAAAATTAGAAGCGTCGGCCACTGAATCTGTTTGGTTACAGCTTCTCGATGGCCGAGAAAAACTAATTTTGGGTGTGATTTACAGGGCCCCAAATCTTGATAGGGAATGCAGTAAACTTCTATGGGACGAAATTCGTAAGGCATCTACATACGAAAATGTTGTGCTAAGGGGAGATTTCAACTATAGACAGATTGACTGGAGCAATTTGACAGGAAATTTAGAGTCAGGTGACTTTCTTGATACAATCCAGGATTGTTTTTTAAAACAGTTTGTGACAGAGCCAACTAGGGGAAATAACCTCCTTGACCTGGTTCTTGCCAGTAGGGAAACACTAATCAATAATCTTGAGGTTAATGATGAGCTTGGGGAAAGTGATCACAAATCACTCAGTTTTAATATATCATGGAATTCCTCTAATAATGGCAATCAAGTCTCCATCCCTGACTTTCGCTTGGCTGATTTCATAGGACTGAAAAATTACTTAGGTGGACTGAACTGGAATGACCTGACTAAGGGTCAGGTAGGTGGTGATGGTTGCCGATATGACTCTTTCCAGGGCATAGTTCTAGCTGCTCAGTCAAATTATGTTCCAAATAGGGAAATCAGATCAAACAAAAATGATCCTAAATGGATGAACAATAGATTAAAATATCTGATTGGTCAAAAGAGAGGAATATATAGGCAAATCAAAAGAGGAGAGGGGCAATTAAGAAATCAATATATTCAGTTAAAGAGAGAAATAAGAAAGGGAATTAGAAAAGCAAAAAGAAATTATGAGGTTAAAGTTGCAAGAGAATCGAAGACTAACCCAAAAGGATTCTTTCAGGTATACAGAAGTAAGATCAGGGACAAGATAGGCCCACTCAAAAGTTCCTCGGGTCAGCTCACTGACAGTGATAAGGAAATGTGTAGAATTTTTAACACATACTTCCTCTCAGTTTTTACACAGGAGGATACCAGCGATATTCCAGAAATGATAAATTATGTAGAACAGGACGATAATAAACTGTGCACGATTAGGGTCACAAGTGACATGGTCCTTAGGCAAATAGATAAATTAAAACCTAACAAATCCCCAGGCCCTGATGAACTGTATGCAAGGGTTCTAAAGGATTGTAAAGAGGAGCTTAGCAAACCTTTGGCTAATCTTTTCAACATATCACTACAAACTGGCATGGTGCCAGATAAGTGGAAAATAGCAAATGTGATACCTATTTTCAAAGCAGGTGACAGGTCCTTAGCTTCGAACTATAGACCAATAAGCCTAACCTCCATAGTGGGAAAATTTATGGAGTCAATAATTGCCGAGGCAGTTCGTAGCCACCTTGAAAAGCATAAATTAATCAACGAATCTCAGCATGGTTTTACAAAGGGGCGTTCCTGCCTTACGAATTTATTAACTTTTTTCACTAAGCTATTTGAGGAGGTAGATCATGGTAATGAATATGATATTGTGTATATGGACTTCAGTAAGGCTTTTGACAGGGTCCCACATCAGAGACTATTGAGGAAAATTAAGGCACATGAAATAGGAGGAGAAATTTTTTCCTGGATAGAGGCATGGTTGACAAATAGGCAGCAGAGAGTTTGCATAAATGGGGAGAAATCAGAGTGGGGAAGCGTCACGAGCGGTGTTCCACAGGGGTCAGTGTTGGGCCCCCTGCTGTTCACAATCTACATAAACGACATAGATGAGGGCATAAAGAGCGACATCAGCAAGTTTGCCGATGACACCAAAATAGGCCGTCGAATTCATTCTGACGAGGACATTAGAGCACTCCAGGAAGATTTGAATAGACTGATGCAGTGGTCGGAGAAGTGGCAGATGCAGTTTAATATAGACAAATGCAAAGTTCTAAATGTTGGACAGGACAATAACCATGCCACATATAAACTAAATAATGTAGATCTTAATATTACGGATTGCGAAAAAGATTTAGGAGTTCTGGTTAGCAGTAATCTGAAACCAAGACAACAGTGCATAAGTGTTCGCAATAAAGCTAATAGAATCCTTGGCTTCATATCAAGAAGCATAAATAATAGGAGTCCTCAGGTTGTTCTTCAACTCTATACATCCTTGGTTAGGCCTCATTTACATTATGCTGCACAGTTGTGGTCACCGTATTACAGAATGGATATAAATGCTCTGGAAAATGTACAAAGGAGGATGACAAAGTTGATCCCATGTATCAGAAACCTTCCCTATGAGGATAGACTAAGGGCCCTGAATCTGCACTCTCTAGAAAGACGTAGAATTAGGGGGGATATGATTGAGGTGTATAAATGGAAGACAGGAATAAATAAAGGGGATGTAAATAGTGTGCTGAAAATATCTAGCCTAGACAGGACTCGCAGCAATGGTTTTAAGTTGGAAAAATTCAGATTCAGGAAGGATATAGGAAAGTACTGGTTTGGTAATAGAGTTGTGGATGAGTGGAACAAACTCCCAAGTACAGTTATAGAGGCCAGAACCTTGTGTAGCTTTAAAAATAGGTTGGATAAATACATGAGTGGATGTGGGTGGGTGTGAGTTGGACTTGAAAGCTTGTGCTACCAGGTCGGTTGCCGTGTTCCTCCCTTAAGTCAATGTGACCTGACCTGACTAGGTTGGGTGCATTGGCTTAAGCCGGTAGAAGACTTGGACCTGCCTCGCATGGGCCAGTAGGCCTGCTGCAGTGTTCCTTCGTTCTTATGTTCTTATGTTCTTGTAGTAGGTCGCATCTTGGGGAAGAGGACTACAGGACCGGAATGTAAACAAGCCACATTAACTAGATTTGCTGGGTTACTCAGAGGAGAAGAGTGCAACAGACAAGTGCGCTCGGGCTTGGCCCATAGCTGGAGTGTGACTCTCAAAGGATTCTGTAGTGCTTGCTCCCTTAGCACCTCCTGGTATCGTCTGCTGCTATGCAGCTGCCACACCTTTCGAACCCAGTGTGGGCGGGGCTTGTGGCAGCCCAAGGTATCTAGCTTCTCCCTCCAAGCCCCGTGGGGGCGGGGAATGGGGCTAGGCCTGGGGACAGCTGGTCCCAGAAGACGAGGAGGTACTTGTACCTCCTTCCATGGTAGTCATTGGTCTGAGACACTCCCACGACAGGGAGCCAAGGCCGGTCCACCTCTTGGAAAAGGCCCGGGCCGGGCGATTATACCGGAGAATCTTTTACCTACCTACCTACCTACCTACCTACCTACCTACCTGTGATACTATTGTAATCCAAATAGATTTTTCTTTGTTTTCATTTGCAATTTACGACATTATTAAACACAATAGATTCTGGGTTGCTGAAGCATTCACAGGTAAAGTCTCACACGAGGATTAGGCACATTTTTATCTAATTATCTGAATTCTTGTGTTTAGGATCAACTTAGTCATCTGATTAAAACGGAATGTTGTAAAAATAGATATAAATACGGTCCTTTATTGACAACGTTTCACTCACACAGTGCCCTTTATCAAGACACAAACAAATCTGTTTGTGACATGATGAAACGCACTGTGTGAGCGAAACGTTGTCATAGAGGATCGTATTTGCTGCATTTGTGTCTATTTTTCCATCGTGTTGGTATTTTATACTGTTTATCTCCAGCACTGATACGTATTATGTTTTGAAGGTAAAACCAGTAGAGGATGAGGAGGCATCCACAGGATGAAATGTGGGGTAAACCCAATAGATATCTTTAAGATCAACTTTTCCTAGAATGATATTTAAGTCTTAGTTTCCAGTATCAGATAAACTTCTTAATTATTGAAAGATAAAAATGATAAAATATACGTGTCGTGAATATTCAAGCTGCGTGAAAAAGTAGATTTAAGAAATTATCAAACAGTCAAGTTGGGATGGCCCCATCGCTGACAAGGGGCTTGCCAACATGCTCAGGGCTGTAATAAAGTTGGTAGAATTACCGACAATATGTAAAGTAAAAGGACACAAGTGCAACTAATGTGACATTTATTGTGGCAACGTTTCGCTCTCCAGGAGCTTTATCAAGCCATTACAAACAATACATGGACACAGAGGGTATATAAAGGCTCAGAGTGAGGTGAATACTAGTGAGGTACCACTTCGATGTTCACTAGTGGTAGTAGTAGTAGTAGTAGTAGAGGTAGTGACAAAAGTAATACAATATGGTAGAGCAATTAATTCGTACATGAGTAAAAGGATATAAAAGCTATTACTTGGGTAACATATAAATAGGTTGGACAAATATAAACTGGAATGAGGCAGCTTGTTTCAGTGTTCACTCTCTGTGCTTTGTGTAGTATAACAGGAGAGACTATGTGATGGCAGGGTTTACTGTTTTCAGGAGGATTCTTGCTAAGACTTCGGAGATGGTGAAGCTGCCGTTGTTTTGTTTAATTGTATTCGAAACAGCGATCAGTGCTGATTCGAGGCACTTGCGTCTGCGGAAATTAGTTTCTTTGATCACTAATTGGGCGTCTCTGAATTTCATGAGATGATTGGTGGAATTTCGGTGTTGTACACAGGCGTTGTTCAGGTTATCGTTCCTACATGCGTAAATGTGTTCATTGAGGCGGGTGTCGAGGTTTCTGGCTGTTTCACCTACGTAAATCTTGTCACAGCCTCCACAGGGTATAGTGTAAACTCCTGCATTGACTGGTTCGTGGTGCTTGGATTTTGTCCTGGTTATATCCTTTATTGAAGTGCTAGAAGCGATGGCGACTCTGGTGTTAGCTTGTGAAAGTGCTTTTGAGACGTTCAGTGCAACCTGACTGTTGGGAAGAATTATAACTTTGCTGGGAGTGGTGTTGATGCGTGGAGAATTTATGATCTGAAGAGCTCTTTTCTTGCAGTCTTTGATGAAAAAAGAAGGAAAATGTAACTCTGTGAATGTTTGGTGAATGTATGTACACTCCTCGTCAAGAAACTCAGGACTACAAATTCGGTATGCTCTTAGGAAAAACCCGATGATGATGCCTCTTTTGGTCTTGGTATCTTGACTGGAATAGAAGTGTGTGAGATCATTTTTATTGGTGGGTTTCCGATAAACTTGAAATCTTAGGTTGTTGTCTACTTTGTGAATGAGGACGTCGAGGAAAGGTAGCTTGCCATGGGACTCTTCTTCTAGTGTAAACTGGATCGCCGGTTCAACTGCGTTGGGGCTTGCCTGAAGATCCTGTACATCAAAACGTTTTGGAGTTATTACGAGGACATCGTCCACGTAACGTAGCCATTTGACGCTTGAAGGGATGATGTTGGCGAAGTGTTCGGACTCTAGGTGTTCCATGTATAAGTTGGCTAGGACGGCACTTATGGGGGACCCCATTCCCATGCCGTAGGTTTGTTTGTAGAGCTTGTTATTGAAAGAAAAACAGTTGAAATTAACACAGAGTTCAATTAAGTCAACAAAATCTCCGGGAGGTAGAGGAAGATTAAGGTCCTGATTGATTTTACGTCGTAGAACCTCGATGGCTTTTTTGGTAGGTACTTTTGTGAAGAGGGAAGTCACATCCAAACTGCTTAGTTTCTTGTTACGGATGGAGAGGTTACGGATGCGGTTGAGAAGGTCACCTGAGTGTTTAAGATGAGCGGGGCTGATGGTCCCCAGAAGGCAGGAAAGATGTTTGGCAAGAACTCCGGCTAGTTTGTGTGGAGCACTGCCTATTCCTGACGTGATTGGTCTGAGAGGAATATTGTGTTTATGGGTCTTGGGTAAACCATACATGTGTGCTGGTTTAGGGTTGCTTGGTAACAAGTACAGAAGTTTCTTCCCTTCTCTAGTTCGTTTGAGTATTTGTCTGGTTTTGTATAGAAAATCTTTGGTGAGCGTCTCCCACTGTTGAGTGCTGATGGGTTCGTATGTAGATTGATCATTCAAAAGGTCCATCATTTTAGTGTTGTAGTCACTGGTGTTGAGGATGACGACTCCACCTCCTTTGTCGGCGGTGGTGACGATAATGTTGGGGTCGTTGGCGAGGTTCTTAAGGGCAGTGATGTATCGTCTAGGAAGATTAGAAGTAGAAGGTTCACATAAAGCTGCAGTGAGAAGGCCCTGTATATAACCCTTCTGGAAGTTGCTGTCACTGTGTCTATGGTTCCTGGTAACTAGATTTAGTTGATAGTTAGGTTTGCGTATGTTGGTGGTAAATTTGAGTCCCAGACTCAGTGCTTGTTTTTCGTAGTCGGTTAAGGTGCGTGACGATAAGTTGTTTATCAGGGATTCACGTCCCATTTCCTTCCATCGACTGTTAGAGCAGAGGTACTGAAGTTTGCGATTGAGTTTGATCTTCTGTTGGAGGTTAGCTGTGGTGACTGTGCTGAGAATATGTTCAGCAGTGTGTTGGTCAATCTGAAGATTGGCCCTCATATTCCTTGCAGTTTCAAAGGTTTCCTTAGCGATGTTAGAAAGTTCTTCGGCACATTCAGTTAAGTAAGCTTGGGTAGCTGGAGAGAAGGGGTGCTTGGAGTTGGAGAGTTGTGCAGGAGTAGACTTAGGGATCACCTTCTCTGCCAGGCATTCTTGTAGGAAGTTGTGTCTGTTGCGATAGCTGTGAGCACGAAGAAGGGTGTCCAAATAACGTCTGCATGAAATGTCCATTATATTGCGGTGTCCGACAGATTGTAATAAAGTTGGTAGAATTACCGACAATATGTAAAGTAAAAGGACACAAGTGCAACTAATGTGACATTTATTGTGGCAACGTTTCGCTCTCCAGGAGCTTTATCAAGCCATTACAAACAATACATGGACACAGAGGGTATATAAAGGCTCAGAGTGAGGTGAATACTAGTGAGGTACCATTTCGATGTTCACTAGTGGTAGTAGTAGTAGTAGTAGTAGTGGTAGTGACAAAAGTAATACAATATGGTAGAGCAATTAATTCGTACATGAGTAAAAGGATATAAAAGCTATTACTTGGGTAACATATAAATAGGTTGGACAAATATAAACTGGAATGAGGCAGCTTGTTTCAGTGTTCACTCCCTGTGCTTTGTACGAATTAATTGCTCTACCATATTGTATTACTTTTGTCACTACCACTACTACTACTACTACTACTACCACTAGTGAACATCGAAATGGTACCTCACTAGTATTCACCTCACTCTGAGCCTTTATATACCCTCTGTGTCCATGTATTGTTTGTAATGGCTTGATAAAGCTCCTGGAGAGCGAAACGTTGCCACAATAAATGTCACATTAGTTGCACTTGTGTCCTTTTACTTTACATATTGTCGGTAATTCTACCAACTTTATTACAATCTGTCGGACACCGCAACATAATGGACATTTCATGCAGACGTTATTTGGACACCCTTCTTCGTGCTCACAGCTACATGGAACACCTAGAGTCCGAACACTTCGCCAACATCATCCCTTCAAGCGTTACTTGGTTACGTTACGTGGACGATGTCCTCGTAATAACTCCAAAACGTTTTGATGTACGGGATCTTCAGGCAAGGCTCAACGCAGTTGAACCGGCGATCCAGTTTACACTAGAAGAAGAGTCCAATGACAAGCTACCTTTCCTCGACGTCCTCATTCACAAAGTAGACAACAACCTAAGATTTCAAGTTTATCGGAAACCCACCAATAAAAATGATCTCACATACTTCTATTCCAGTCAAGATACCAAGACCAAAAGAGGCATCATCATCGGGTTTTTCCTAAGAGCATACCGAATTTGTAGTCCTGAGTTTCTTGACGAGGAGTGTACATACATTCACCAAACATTCACAGAGTTACATTTTCCTTCTTTTTTCATCAAAGACTGCAAGAAAAGAGCTCTTCAGATCATAAATTCTCCACGCATCAACACCACTCCCAGCAAAGTTATAATTCTTCCCAACAGTCAGGTTGCACTGAACGTCTCAAAAGCACTTTCACAAGCTAACACCAGAGTCGCCATCGCTTCTAGCACTTCAATAAAGGATATAACCAGGACAAAATCCAAGCACCACGAACCAGTCAATGCAGGAGTTTACACTATACCCTGTGGAGGCTGTGACAAGATTTACGTAGGTGAAACAGCCAGAAACCTCGACAACCGCCTCAATGAACACATTTACGCATGTAGGAACGATAACCTGAACAACGCCTGTGTACAACACCGAAATTCCACCAATCATCTCATGAAATTCAGAGACGGCCAATTAGTGATCAAAGAAACTAATTTCCGCAGACGCAAGTGCCTCGAATCAGCACTGATCGCTGTTTCGAATACAATTAAACAAAACAACGGCAGCTTCACCATCTCCGAAGTCTTAGCAAGAATCCTCCTGAAAACAGTAAACCCTGCCATCACATAGTCTCTCCTGTTATACTACACAAAGCACAGAGAGTGAACACTGAAACAAGCTGCCTCATTCCAGTTTATATTTGTCCAACCTATTTATATGTTACCCAAGTAATAGCTTTTATATCCTTTTACTCATGTACGAATGAATTGCTCTTCCATATTGTATTACTTTTGTCACTACCACTACTACTACTACTACTACTACTACCACTAGTGAACATCGAAATGGTACCTCACTAGTATTCACCTCACTCTGAGCCTTTATATACCCTCTGTGTCCATGTATTGTTTGTAATGGCTTGATAAAGCTCCTGGAGAGCGAAACGTTGCCACAATAAATGTCACATTAGTTGCACTTGTGTCCTTTTACTTTACATGCTCAGGGCTGCAACAGTAGACAGGGAGACTGCCAGTCTCCAAGCTGTGAGCGCACATCACTCTGGAGACTTCCCCCAAGCAGTTCTCATTTCGGCAGTGGGAACACTCCTCGACCCACAGACCCTCCATACTGTAGTGGCTCTCCACCTCCCTGTCCCAATTCACACGGAATATACGTATTTTTGCGGCGATGCCCAAGCCGACCAATATGGTCTACATGGTCTTAACTGTTCCAAAACCATGAGCTGGAATGCAAGACACAGAATTCAACGACATCATAAAGAGGAGCCTTGCTACCGCTGGATCCCCAACCGAGAGAGAGCCCTGATGTCTAGCAGCCAACAATACTCACAACCCCGCAAACCACGCCGAGGGATTGCCGTCTATCTTTGGAAGAACAGCAAACTTTTAGCATGAGACACAGTGTTGGGCAACAGAAAGGTGCTGCGTATCACAGGAAGGAGTACAAGATCAACAAGTATAGACTTAAAACATCAGTATCAATATGTCCCAGTGGGATCAGAGACCTTGGGATCATGGGGAAAAGATGCCACACGTTTCCTCAGAGACTTGGGTTTCAGTTTAATTGATACTGCCAGGGTGGCAATTATCATGTTCCAGCACCTTAGCGAGGCCATCCAGAGGGAAAATGCTTGCTGCGTACTTGGCTTGCAGTCAGCTTGAGAGGAGCTGGAGGATATTCATAATCTTTGATATATTGTACCAATGCATTCATGTTTATTCTTTTTAAATAAATTATCCTTATATATATATATATATCACGGGGGGAGTGGAATGATATCTTTCTCCCTCACTCCAGTGAATACATCATCTGGGATCATATTAGCTCGGACCTCCTCCTTTTTTCTGCAACTTTGCAAGTTCCTGATGGTGTGTTGATTGCAGCACGAAAGGCCTAGAACTATCATTCTATTCCCCAGTGGTTGTTTTGCATCTTGTATCGTTTGGTTTGTGATATATATATATATATATATATATATATATATATATATATATATATATATATATATATATATATATATATATATATATATATATATATATATATATATATATAGATATATATATATATATATATATATATATATATATATATATATATATATATATATATATATATATAATGTATATATATACGGTGAGTGAGAAAAGCAGGCTTCATATAGCATACACAATTACTAGCGTCTAAAGCCGATGTCATTTATTGCGATGTCAACTATTCAGATGTTTACATACATTCATCACCAACAATATGAACAAATATATCTCTTGGTACTCAGCCGAAACGCAAATGATTCAAGTAAATCGTAAGAAAAAAAAGAGTGATAATTCCTCAAGGACGGAGGGATGAGCTTCCAATCTACGAACTGGACACCCTTCGTGTGGCGGTGTATCCAATGTTGTATGTTGGTCACTGGCAGCCTCAGTGTTCGTCTTGACACCACTAGGGCAGCAGCACCTGGGATTACATATTCTCTGTGAGTTGTTACACACGCATTTTCTCTCTCTATTTCTCTCTCGTACCACAGGCTCCTTCTCCTTTTAATTCTCTCATATTTTTGCATTTCATACATTTAAATTCTGTTATATTTTACATGTTATGCTTTCCTCTATATTAATCATTGAGAACATTTCTTTATATACATTCATGTACACTGAATACATGTTTCAACCTCAACAGTCTCTTGATTACAGTGAACTTGATGGTTGAATCCAAATTTTGATGACTATGGATAAAGATGTTTGATTTTTAACTGTTACGCTTTAAGATGGAGTGAAGAGACAGCGAGCGATACCTGAGAGACATGTTGTTCGAGTGGCACTCAAGAGACAAGTTGTTCGAGTGGCACTCAAGAGACAAGTTGTTCGAGTGGCACTCAAGAAACAAGTTGTTCGAGTGACACTCAAGAGACAGGTTGTTCGAGTGACACTCAAGAGACAAGTTGTTCGAGTGACACTCAAGAAACAAGTTGTTCGAGTGACACTCAAGAAACAAGTTGTTCGAGTGACACTCAAGAGACAAGTTGTTCGAGTGGCACTCAAGAGACAGGTTGTTCGAGTGGCACTCAAGAGACAGGTTGTTCGAGTGGCACTCAAGAGACAGGTTGTTCGAGTGACACTCAAGAGACAAGTTGTTCGAGTGACACTCAAGAGACAGGTTGTTCGAGTGGCACTCAAGAGACAAGTTGTTCGAGTGGCACTCAAGAGACAGGTTGTTCGAGTGACACTCAAGAGACAGGTTGTTCGAGTGGCACTCAAGAGACAAGTTGTTCGAGTGACACTCAAGAGACAGTTGTTCGAGTGACACTCAAGAGACAAGTTGTTCGAGTGACACTCAAGAGACAGTTGTTCGAGTGACACTCAAGAGACAAGTTGTTCGAGTGACATTCAGAGATAGGCTGCTAGAGTGACGCTCTTAGATAATCTTTTCGAGTGATACTCAATAATCAGCTATTCGAGTGTCACTCAGGGATAGGCTGTTTGGGTGACATTTAGCGATAGGCTGTTTGAGAAACACTCGGAGACATTGTATTCGAGAGATACTAAAGGATAGGCTTTTAGTCACACTCAGAGACAGTATGTTTAAGTGGTACTCTGGGAGAGAGTTTTAGTGTTAAGTGGCTATAATAATATGAAATGTTCCTCGTGAGTATAAACAAAAATAATATCGTTAAGTGTATTATGACATGAGGTCTTGTTATTATTGCGCATTTAAATCACAAGTAGAGTGTAGCTGACGAGTAGATATGTAGATTATGTCTACATGATGTGTGGCTGATGTGTAGATGACGTGTATGGCTGAAATATAGGTTAGGCACACGTAAACCACTTAGTCCAGCACGGATAACCCAGGAGTCACTACTGTCGTGGATCCACATTATTATTATAATCAAAAAAGAAGCGCTAAGCCACAAGGGCTATACAGCTCGTGGATCCACAAACTGCCATCGGCTACCCTGTCTTACACATAGTGCCATCGGCTACCCTGTCTTACACATAGTGCCATCGGCTACCCTGTCTTCTCGTATTATTAAAGACACTCTCGTCGCACCCTCGTGTTAGTGTCATCACCACTCAACAGGTCATCTTATGACAAAGGCCCGTGTCAGGTTGTTTTTTTAACCTGACGAGTACACTAACAGCAAGACCATTTAAACAGGATGTCACTGAGCTCTAGGTAGTAATCCAACACATCAAAAAGCGTCTTCTTCTTCTGTCATTAATTCCTCTACTTGTGACTGTATTACATCTATCACTGTCTCTGTCGCTACTACTATTGCTAGTTAGTTAGTTACCATTTTGTCCTAGGCACATGTCGATTAGACACTAGGCCTGTTGTATATGAGCACGTGTGTGTGTGTGTGTGTGTGTGTGTGTGTGTGTGTGTATGTGTGTGTGTGTGTGTATGTGTGTGTGTGTGTGTATGTTAGTTACCATTTTGTCCTAGGCACATGTCGATTGGACACTAGGCCTGTTGTGTATGAGCACGTGTGTGTGTGTTAGTTACCATTTGGTCTAGTGCTAGCCTACCGCTGCTAACTCTGATAACAATTCTAATTCTCTTAGTGTCTTTCAGGAGACAGAGAGCTCTTTATGTCTGCCTCCTGATGAATGAAGACAGCAGCTAACATGTCTTGCTAACTGACAGTGATCGTCAGAATGACATGAACAAGAAGGGACACACAAGTGGATTGTTACACAACCCTTCAGCATAACATTACTAGTGGAACAGAAACAGCTTCATACACTAGTTCTCTGAGTAACTAGCATATTTTTCCAGGGTACTGATGTTAGTGAGAGGCGGGATGAGCACTCTCTTTTCAATGTAACATTAATACTTTCCAGGTGCTGTCTGACCTTGACGGACTCAGTGCTTCTCAAATGATAATAATAATAATAATAATAATAATAATAATAATAATAATAATAATAATAATAATAATAATAATAATAATGAAAATAGAAATACTGCTACCACTACTAATAATATTATTAGTACTAGTATTAATACTAATAATATTATTACAAATAATAATAATAATAATAATAATAATAATAATAATAATAATGTTACATCTTTTTTCCTCTTTCAACAGGAATAAGCAGTTGAAGGAGAAGCAGACGATGTTGTTGCGGTGGTTGGTGGTGGTAGCGGCGGTGTTGTCTCTGAACGCTCAGGTCAACGCACAAAGTACGTTAGCAGTGAGGTTGAGATTGGTAGTGTTTAGTTCGTCAGGAAATAGGAGAAGTGTCTCCTGAAACTGGTCTTTCTTTCACGATGAATCATTAAGTATCCACTGGCCTGCCAGAGGTCTACTGGTATTCCTGGTGTTCCAGTCTTTGATATACTCCGTCTTCATTTAGGGATCATAGAGTGTCTAGTAGCGTGTCTAAACACACGCTGGAGAGTGAGCATGTCACTCTTTTTCTACACAGTCGGTCTCATATATTCATATATATATATATATATATATATATATATATATATATATATATATATATATATATATATATATATATATATATATATATATATATATATATATATATATATGTCGTGCCGAATATGTAAAACTGGTCATTTAGCAAGAACTCATTTAAAATTAAGTCCTTTCTAAAAATTTCTCTTATACGTTTAAAGATTTATTTTTTCATTAATATTAATGTAAATATTTTTAATTTTGCACCAAAAGAATATTAGAAAACTTACCTAACCTTATTATAACAAGAAAATTTTATTTTAGCCTAACCCAACTAAATATATTTTAGATTTGTTTACAATAATTTAATACTAAACAAACACAATGAAATATATTTTTTTTCGTTAGGTTTAGAATGATTTTGGCGAAATTATTGCATACACAAATTTTCACTTGTCCTATATGGCAAGATGAGTGTTGCTATTTAAGCCAAGATCGCAAGTTCTGCCTATTCGCCACGACATATATATATATATATATATATATATATATATATATATATATATATATATATATATATAAACCCATCGGCCGCTTCCCACCAAGGCAGGGTGGTCCGAAAAGAAGAAACGCATCACTCCTCTGTCTTGTCAGAGGCGTGCGGATACTATAGTTGAAAAAGTGCAATATATATCCACCCGTCCATCAGAGACCAGACACTGTGCTTCCCACCTCCAAGACTCAAGTCCGGATAACCGGTTTCCCTGAATCCCTTCATAAATGTTACCTTGCTCACACTCCAACAGCACGTCAGCTCATAAAGATCATTTGCCTCCGCTCGTATATGGGTAATATATAAGAATAACCCATATTCAAAAGCAAAGGAATAACGTTAATATTTCCAGTCTAACTAAACACCTTCCTCAGGCAATACTAAAGTAACTGAAACGAAGTCCTTGTATGAGTCTGGTACCCACGGGTAACGAGCACTAAAATAGGCCTTCTGGCAATGGGACAAAAGAGGTGAGGAGCACTGTAATAGGCATACTGGTCCTTGCTCAGTGACTCCACCCGTCAGCATGGATGTGTTAGGACGCTAACAGGAGGGTGTGGTATCTCTTGTATGGCATACTCCAGCCCAGTGTACTTCAAAGTAGTCATGAGACAGAGGCAATGCAGCTCAGCTACCTCAAAAAGTCTAATAGTTATATTTCAGTTCACAAAATGTCCTGGAACCGGAGTTCAGCACCTTTACAATGCCAAGGAGATTGGTCTTAACAATTAAGCTTAGCAACTGTAGTTTTAAACCCTCGTGAGAATCAAGATCTGAAGGGCAGCCTCCTCAAGAGACCCAGGAACTATAGATCACCACCCTGATATATAATTAATTGCTTTAGAAATTTATGCCACTGTCAATGTTATTTATTTTAGCGTTCATTAAAGTTGAGGGGGTTGTGCTTACAGTATACGGGGATGCCTTTCTCTGCTGAGTGAGGTAAAAGGAGCTAGGTTTGTGGGGTACGGGAATACGTGTTTTGTATTATTAAGGTAGAGGGGGCTCGGACTTTTGTTTACGGGTATACACTTCTCACATCACTGAGGTGAAAGGGACATGGTTGGTTCTTATAGGCATGGGGATATATATCTTTTGGATATCTCAGCGACGAAAACTTTATATATAGTTTTCTTATTGCCTCTGTTGCGCAAATGTTCCCATCACCATAATAACTGGATAGGGCGCTTCACTGGCACCTTCCTCATTCTCTTTTTAGAACCTGTTTCCACAAGGCCAAGTGACGTAATCCTCCCTGGCTAGTGTATGAGAGTTTGAAGCAGCGTTCAGGCCGGGGACTGTAAACTGGTGCGATGGTATTTCCTAGTGATAGATGGAGTGACCTCATCTCTTTCCCTCCCTCCCTACCACATCGATCCCTCCCTTCCTGTGATAATTGTGTCACCTCCTCACTGAGGTCTCCCTCAGCTTATTAAATAACCCACGTTGTTTATTATATATTGTTAGACCAAAACATGTGGTGGAAATACTAACAAGAACTTGCCCAAAGAACACGGCACACATTATTAAATACTAAAGTTTTAAAGTCTCACTTAAGTTCTAAGGTCTGTATCCAGTCGTATCCTCGTATGGTCACCTTCTGCAATAGAACCAACAGTTCTGCTAGTTGGACTATATTGATAAAGCAAATGTTATAAGTAATTCTGCTTATAAAATAATTGATGTTATTAAATCTATTCTCTAGGAGAGTAATGAGTGTCATGAAGGACCACAGGATTCTCCTGGACTTATGATCAACATTTGCAATTAAGAATGCTGGGTGAAATAATTAACATCGATGTTATCACAATGATAGTAATCATCATACATCTTATTAATAAGTATTCGATTAATACTTAAATTAAAATATCGTTTTATCAGAAGTATGCATTTAATTAGACTTAATTTTAGTAAACGATGTTCTGCTTGACACACTAGTCTACTCAACCAGAAAAATCAAGCTGAGAAACTTACCAATTAGATGGATTTCGGTCAATTAGAGGAAAGTATTGCAATCTTGCACAGGCATTGTGCAATGTACGTGATACGAATACTGCAAAGTTTGGCACAGATTTGTAATGCATATAAGTGTTTAACAATTGAAGCGAATCAGACGAAGCATTCACAAGTCATCATTTGGATATTAATTTCTCAAATTTTTCAATAAAAATGGCAGATTAGGAGACAGCCCAAATCTAATTCAAACCTTCCACGGAGAAACACAAGCTCTCAAGTTAAATTGAAGAGGCGTTCTAGCTCGATCGCTAGCACACTCATCTCACACACTGAGATCCGGGGATCGATCCCCCGGTACGGCTGGAAAACAGGACGTGTTTCCATAAATCACCTGCTGTCCATGTTCACCCATCAGTACAATGGGTACCTGGGTGTTAGTCGCATCCTGGGACAAAATTGACTTAATTTTCCCGATATGCTCAGCATAACAAGGGGCTTTCTATAAAGTAGTATGTCATTGATGCCAGCTAGGACTGTATACCTTGTACATGTAATTATAGAAATATAGAAATTATTATTATCAGCCCTGAAGGGTTGAAGCTTCAGTAATCTGATGCGACGCTCGGAAAATATCATATGAGAAGCAGTATTTTAATATACCCAGTTCCTTCCCTCAACCCCTCCCCTTCCCCCCAAAAATGGGAGGAGGCTGCACAGGTCAAAATCGGGCTTATTTAATTGCATACTTTTAAGTTGTCACATATAAACTAAATAATGTAGATCTTAATATTACTGACTGCGAAAAGGATTTAGGAGTTCTGGTTAGCAGTAATTTAAAACCAAGACAACAGTGCATAAGTGTTCGCAATAAAGCTAACAGAATCCTTGGCTTCATATCAAGAAGCACAAATAATAGGAGTCCTGAGGTTGTTCTTCAACTCTATATATCCTTAGGCCTCATTTAGATTATGCTGCTCAGTTTTGGTCACCGTATTACAGAATGGATATACATAAATGCACTGGAAAACGTACAGAGAAGGATGACAAAGTTGATCCCATGTATCAGAAATCTTCCCTATGAGGATAAACTGAGGGCCCTGAATCTGCACTCTCTAGAAAGACGTAGAATTAGGGGGGATATGATCAAGGTGTATAAATGGAAACCAGGAATAAATAAAGGGGATGTAAATAGCGTGCTAAAAATATCTAACATAGAGAGGACTCGCAGCATTGGTTTTAAATTGGAAAAATTCAGATTCAGGAAGGATATAGGAAAGCAGTGGTTTGGTAATAGAGTTGTGGATGAGTGGAACAAACTCCCGAGTACCGTCATAGAAGCTAAGACCTTGTGTAGTTTTAAAAATAGGTTGGATACATGAGTGGGTGTGAGTTGGACCTAAGTGACGTGTCTGACCTCACTAAGTCAGTGAGGTCAGACGGTCAGTGAGGTCAAGGTCACTAGGTCAGTGAGCTTAAGCCGGTAGGGGAACTGGATCTGCCTCGCATAGGCCAGTAGGTGTTCCTTCTTTCTTGTGTTCTTATGTTCTAAGTAAGACTGACCAGCTTTTAAACAAATAATTCAATAAAAAAAAATACTTCCACTAAAGATACTCCAGTGCTTAAGGGTTTGAAGCCGACTAGAACAAGCATTTTCTAGGTTAGAAGCCTCCCCACTCAGGAATAATAGATCAACTAATGATTATAATCGTAACAAGTTTAGTGAACCCATAAAAACTTTATGCTAGAGCAGCGACATTGTTAGGTACAGTGACCTCGTCTACCACTAACTTACTACAAACCTTTCACTGACAGCTACAGAATGCATTATCCGACCAGCATCAGTACTTAAGCCTAGTTAACTATTACCAAGTGAAGGTTCGTGGAACAATTGACAAGTGAAGGTGCCCTCTTCTCAGTTTTATGTAATTCATTACCAAAATTGGTTTCCATGAGGTAACTATAAAAAGCCTCTTTAGATCAGCTTCAAAATTTCAATGTTCGTGTATCCTATTTAGAAGAAAGTTGCCGTTGTTAATGGAATGTGTGGATGCCATTTTTTGACTTTTAATCTTAAACTAGTAAGACAATATTTTCCATTACATAACTGGATTATGCTACCTGAGGGGACTTACTTGTCTTGACGTTGGTGAGGGGACTTACTTGTCTTGACGTTGGTGAGGGGACTTACTTGTCTTGACGTTGGTGAGGGGACTTACTTGTCTTGACGTTGGTGAGGGGACTTACTTGTCTTGACGTTGGTGAGGGGACTTACTTGTCTTGACGTTGGTGAGGGGACTTGTCTTGACGTTGGTGAGGGGACTTACTTGTCTTGACGTTGGTGAGGGGTTTTGATCTAAGGAACTGGACTTATTCTCCCCTTGCTTTAGTCAGATATGCATGCCTCCCATTCCACAGGTGTTAAACTATTCTTACGGGCTTAGCGCTTTCCCCTGAATAAAATAAAGCTGTTGTGAATGGCATCAATATTTATTGGCTGATGCAATATATAAAATGTATGAAACGTGTCTTGGGTATAAACTGTGTATGTACAAGTTTTGTTGTGTTCTGTGTGACTGGAGAATACATCTTACAGTCAATATTATTATTATAATAAAAAAGAAGCGCTAAGCCACAAGGGCTATACAGCATCTTACAGTCAGCATTCAACTTTTAGTGCTGATCTGTTTTGCTTTTCATTTAATGAAGCGTAAGTGCAGGTGTGTAAATTTTTGTTAATTGGTTTCTGTGAAATAACTAGAGAATGTCTTTTCTGATCAGAAATAAGTCACAGTGTTTGACTTTATTGGGTTATCGTAGGTTAAATCAACATAATGTATTTTTATTGGCGCATAAAATCTGTGCTACCTAAAGACAGGGGTTATACTTTGGTATGTTGTGTTTCCAATGCTTAAATAAAAATTGAAACTGATTTTGGCGTGTTTTGGTCCCAGTATACATATCTTTTTATTGAAGAACTTGAGGAAATTGAATTACTGCTTTTCTTGCAATAATTTCTTATTCTGGTGTATTGTAAGATATTGGTCTCTTAGATAACAAGATAATACCTCTTCAGTCTATCTTCAAAGCTGGGTTTTTTTTTATGGTGCAAAGTTTAAATTAGATCTGAGTTGTGTATGTCTTAAATATTAGTTTCCACGTGATGACTTGCAGTATTAGTGTCCATGTGATGATTTGCTATATTAATTTCCATGTGATGACTTCTTAACACTGCTGCTCATTACGTAGCTTCAGATCTACACTGCTAATGTTTAACTTCATGAGGCTCGCATGACGTACTCTGCAGTCCCTGTCATGTACACTGAGGCTCAAGTTATACTAACACAGTTTTCTAGGAATCGTTCAGCGACTATAATACATCTACAGTAGATTTTACACTTGTGGCATACATCATACCTGGTGGAAAACCTGCAACAGCCTCAAATGTACTTAGACTCTCTTCACAACCTATCACCCTAAGAAACAGTAGTAATTCCGACTGTTTGTAATCACTCGATATGCCACTGTTGGTAATAGATTCGTCACTGGATTCTTCACATAAAATTTTACACATATTTTCTTATTTAGTAAATTTCAAAATTTATGTTATTAAGGATAGGTTTAGCTAAGTTTGGTTACGTTAGGTTAGATGGTCGTTCGTCAATAAAAATTTGCATACCACGTCTCCAATAATTGAAGTATAAGATATAGGCGATAAAATATTTTGAAACACTAACAGAAAACTGTAACCCCCCACCCCAACACTATACAATAAACAGTCAGATAACCACTGCTGAAAACTCGTGACGGTCAACATTTGATCGTCTTAGCAGCTGTAAAGTAACGACTGCTATTAAAAGGATAGCTACTCTATGTATTGGCTACAAAGCTTGGTAACAGTAATCCATATAGAGGGATCTAAATTTTAAGATATCTGTATCTGGTTGCATGATTGATCTGAGATCTAAAGAGATTACCATAAGCTTTCGAATAACACCATGTCCGCCTTCTTTGATACTTTCTGAGGAGAGTTATTTGGGAAAAAGCTAATTTAATTAGTGTTCGACCCTGTTTTCTTAATTTAAGGTCATTTCGAACATAACATTATTTAAAACTTGTAAGAACCTTTTCTGTGTAAACAAGACAATTTAGCTGGTGTTTCTGTAGTAAGAACAGATTTTAGATCAAGTTCTCTTTTGTCATCCAGTGCTGTTTAAGTGGGTTATAACACGTTTTCAGTTGACTCCAAGATCGCCATTCTGTGTGGTTTCCAATGGGAAATTGTTTACGTGGCTGTTAAGGTTAGATTTCTTTTCCCAGTCTGTATATAATGTTTGTCACAATAAGCACTTCATTAAAACTTCGCAGTCACTTCCATTACTGTGTTCATAAGACTCATAAATGATGCGCATGTAACATTGACAAAACACTAATTCATGCTTTTTCTCTACCAGGACGCAGGCAACAAAGGCCACAAGGCAGTCCACAAGGCAGGCCACAAGCTCAACAAGTCGGTGGATGTAGCTGCGTGTACCTTGTAGAATGCGCTCCACATCTTAACGAGGTACACTCGTATTATGATTGGCAGTATGTAGTTGACTAATAATATATTCTTCTGTAATAAATGATGCAGTCATGGCTGAAAGCCCAGGTGGTTGTTAGGGAGGTGGTAGTTATGACTAACTGTGTGTACTCTGCGGACTTCGTCCTAAACTTTGACCAGCTACTCATGTGAGACAGGCGGGGACTGTGGCTAGGCCTGGGGACACTTGGTTCCAAAGATGAAGGGGTACTTGTACCTCCTCCCATGGGAGACTTAGGTCTCGAGACACTCCCCAGATAGGGAGCCAAGGCCGGGTCACCACTATTGTTAAAGACCCGGGCCGGGAGAATACCGGTGAATAAATAAAAAAAAGTACGGCTGGCAGTATGAAGAAGAGTAATGACATTTGTTCTTAATCGCCGATGAAGGCGAGCTATTAAGTAGGCTAGGACAGGCCAAAAAGCAGGCCAGGAGACCCTGGAAGTGTCTAACTGCCTGTTTCTTGTAGACTG